>NW_007577905.1:313363-329304 GCF_000690725.1 Stegastes partitus
TTTGGTGTCGATGTGAAGCACTCAACTAAAAACCATGAGAGGGGACTGAGGATGTTGTGCTCTCCTCGGTGTTTTTGCATCATGATACGATGTTTAACATCTTTGGAAAAATGCTTCGTAATATCTTCTTGCAGCACTTCAAATTGCAGTGTTTTAAAGAAGAAAAAAAAAAGTATGTAAGACCTTTGATTTAATTTGAAAGTTTTGCTGCAAAAAGAGGCACAGTAGACTGAAAACAGAGATACCATTAGCAGGTTTAAAAAATAAAATACAATGAAATAAAGCAAAACAAGATGAAGAAACCAGAGGCAACAAAGAAAATTCAAAGAAAGAAAGGAACAACAAATAAATCGTGGTGTTTGTGTTGGTAGATGCAGGCAGATTTCTCAGATATTTTTAGATGTAATCACAAATCTGAACTTAACAGCGATAAATCCTGAAAGAAATCCTGAAAGAAAAATGAACTTGGTTAAATTGGAACACATGAAAAACAAAAAAAAACGGTCACTAATATGAGTTACAGGATGTGATTGAAAGAATTCTACAAAAAATAAAAAAAGAAGTACATTAAAAGGAGACAGCTGATTTTCCTGAATAATAATAATAGTCTTTTTGTCAGATACTACTAACTGTTAAAAACCCACTACTCACTGTGACGTGCAGCTTAAACACAGTAAACGGCAGCTTCCCAGTAAAGACGCATGAATTTAGTTTGTAGCTTCATTCGTCTTCTGATTATTTCACTGTAATATTCTCGCCAAGTTGTCTTTTATTTCAGGATGTCTCTGGATGATAAGTGACAGAAAGTAAAAGGACTGACTCATTAATTTCTACCGTGCTGTGCGACGGCGTTTGATTAAATAGCCGACTGCCCGGCTCCACTTCCTGTAAGACTGCACCCTTTTCTTTTTTTTTTATTCATGTATCGCCGCCTTCAGAGACGAGGCCGCGGGATCCAGGCAAACTGTTACAATCGAGATCTTAAGAAAGTCGGGGATGTGACAAGAAAACGGCGTAAAGATGACTTTCAAGGGACAAATCTTTGTCTTTTCAAATGTTTTCCTTTTCTCTTCTCTGCGTGGAGCGGGAACAATTACCGGGAACAGAACACTTCAAAGCCATTCTGCGCGCCACAGTCGGCGGTTTGCTTCGGGGAGGGCCGCATCCTGCTACCTGTGCTACATATAATACAGACACCATTAAGGTTTCCAATGAGGAAGCCGCACATTCTTTATCATCATTGGGCTCAGTGCAAATAGAAAACAACAGAACCAGCTGCTTTCACGACTGCACTCTATATTTCTGGTTTTGTTGGAGATCTGCAGCGTTTCCGAGCAGAGACTGTGTTCTGCTTTCACCCCAACGAGACACAACGGCTTGTTTATTAGGAAATGTCATTGAAAATACACTCAGCTGGTTGAAAAGTGACACAATGTGGTGTCTCTCCACATAAAAGCACCTCTCTCTTCCTAATCTCAACAGTTTTAAAGCTTTTTTTCCCCTTTGATAGCAAAAAAAAAAACACTTTTCTGTTGCATTTTATCTTCTGTATTTAGTCGAAGGGAAAATGTTTTAATTAGTCATCGATGTTGGATTTGATTGGTGGTAGAAAGTTTCCTATTTTGATTCTGAAGCCTGATGAATGATGGTGGGTATAAAAAAGAAAACTACTCTGAATTACTGAGTCTGAATTGATTCACAAAAGCCAAAGTGTGGATTAAATGTGGCCTCATNCTTTCAACAGTCTTCAGAAAGACACAGTGTCGTCTAACAAGTCAGTTTATGTTCCTCTTAAAAGCATGTAACGCTGTCCAAAGACCTTCCACAAATGTTAACAAGACTGCACCTATAAAGCTTTTAAATCCTCCCTAATTTGAGGTTAGCCATCATCTCAGGACAGTGACGCTCTGCTCCCAGTGCTCCTGCAACACATTCATCACTCCATGGATCATCTCTCGTAGATCAGACAGAACTAAACAAACTAAAAACAGACTTTTTGAAAGAAAAACGATGTCGTTAACCAATTTATAAGTTGCACCATTTATCAACTCATTTGGATGATTATTGCTTCAGTGCTGCATGTAGCTAAAAATGTTCTCGTGAAGTTTGAGCTGTTTTTACAGTTCATTTGGGTCCTCCTGCATCCACCGCATGTATTAACAGATGAAAAAAAAAAACATTTAGAGGAAACAAAGGAAATTGCAGCACAACGCTAAATATTGCTTCCATCTATCACGGCACAGAAAGAGCAGCCTGGGATCTGTGAGGTACATAAACATCTACCCATGTTCTAACGCCCTGAAAGAGCAGCTTCCTGTTGCTTTTAGCTTTGCTTCATCATTACAGCTGCTTTGTTCAAGCATAAGGAGGAAAAAACACGTCGTCATGGTTTGTTTGTTTGTCTCCCCGGCTGCATCGAGTTTGAGACTGAATGAAGCTTAATAACATCCAAAGTGATGATTTATTGTTGTTGTTTTTTATAAGCTGCTAGTCTTGGTTGAATAACAGTAGATTCTTATTTTATTACATGTGCTGTGTTACATTAAATATGTTCATTTCATAAAAGTATAAATAGTCACATAAAGAAACTCAATCTTATTTTTTTTTGTGTTCACCGACTCTGATTTTGAATACAATGATTGCAAAGTTTCTGAAACTACGTCTTGTGCTGCTGAACAAAACGTTTTTTTTTTTCCCAGCTTTAATGTGTTCTAGTGTGAGCACCACCATTTGTTATATTAATGATGGCGCATATTTGGAGGCTGTAATCTACCTCTGCGTCTTAGTGCCGCATCTTCGAAGGTAATAATCTGGAAAAAAAAAAAAAAATAGATAAATAAATATTGCATCTATGTGTGGGTGGCTGTTAATATAAAGTGCTTATATGGAAAATGCCACAAAAGTTGCGCGTGTGTGCAGAAAATGATCGTTTTCAATTTTGTAATAGTGGGATGTTCATGCAGGAAGTGATGATGAATGAATGAATGAATGAATGAATGAATGAATGAATGCAGCGTGATCAGAAAACACAACATTAAGAAGAAGAACACAGATTTTGTTTTCCCTTCTCGGCTTATCTGTTTGATCAAGGGAGAGTTCCTGGTTGCGTAACACTTGTTTTCCTCGTCTTACAATGTTTTCTGATGAGCCCCCATTGTTTGGATTGACTCTGCTAACCCCCTCGGCTCTCAGCCAGCAAGACGGCGGTTTGCAGAACGAGCAACAGAGAAATCTCCACGCCGCCGTCGTCTTTAACGGCGCGCTGCAACATGTCATTAAACTGTCAGGCATGGCCGAGCGATTCCTGCGTTTGTTCATGTATGTTTGCAGGAAGTGATTTGCATGTCAAGCAGGATTGTTATTCCCGTGTGTGTGTGTGTGTGTGTGTTCTGTTCTCCCGCTATAGTGTGCTTCTAAATTTGAGTTGTATTGAAAAAAAACAAAACATGTAGACAAACAAAAAGGCAACGTGTCTGCGAGCGATATTGGCGATCGCTCAACATTGTGTGTCGTAAAAGCACAAAGCACTTGATGAATAATTTAGCACATCGTTGTGTTTTATGGTCTTAAAGTTTCCCTGTGGAGTTTTTGTGTAAACAAAGTTTGCGTATAAGCTGCATAAATGTCTGAGTAGATTCATGACAGTAAGCAGCTATCTGCCAGTTCATGGCTGCTTGATTTTCTTTTGGCTCTTTTTTTTTCCCCCCTTTGATCTGCTGAATTAAATCAAATTTTTCTGTGTTGCATGTTTTCACAACTTGAGTTCACCAGAGTGCTGTACATGCTACAAGACGGACAACAACAAAAAATGTGCACAAAGCAAGACGGAAAATCAGATAAAAGTCGTAAAATCGATCAATAAATGAGCCTGTAAGATAAATTGCAAAAACAAATATAAAACTAAAATATCGAAACCTTTAAGGACAACCAAGTGCTTCGTTTATTGTCTGCCTTCTTGAGAGCTCCACTTGGCAATTAATTAACCTGTAAAGTGCAATTCATAGAGTTCACTAATAGGAACTGGCACAATGTAGCTGCAGNTCGTGCCCGGTCAGCTGTTCTCATGATACGTCATGTCGGAGTTCCCGGTCAGCTGTCTATATAAGATACGTCACACCAGGAAGTCCGACAACTTCTGATGAAGGCTGAAGTGACAGCCGAAACTGTCAACAGGATAATTATCTCGTTATCTCGAGAAAATGCCGTTTAAAAAAATGTGCGGCCATGACCGCTCTCGGCTCCCGTACCCGTCACTAGAGCAGTGGAAAACATTCACAAACTCAGGTTATTGTCTGTTTAATGTCAAAAGAGCTGTTGTGCTTTAATAATGATGCCATTTCCTGGTACAAGCAGCTAAGCAACAAACCAACTTCTGTTTTTACAAAAACACATTAAAAAAGTGATGGTGGTCAGTATGTTATAATATATCAGTAAATTATACCGTTTTATGTAGAAAGAGAAGTGCAACATGTTTCTAAGTTATTGCTATTAACTTAAATAAAAAGTCATTCAACGCTCATACGACCATCAGGCCATTTTTTGTCCTTTACATTTCAGTAGACATTTATAAATATTTTTGCCAAAACCAAGTCTTAAAGGGAAGTTTGTTGCTCTTGCTAATGGTACGATTGGAAGAGACTGTCTAAGATTACTACTGATGCATTTTAAATTGAAATGTTTACTTGTTCTTTTTTTGTTTTTTTGCATTATTCTATTTGCAAATGTAGTTGCTGCCTGGTACGTGTTAACACTAATGCTTCAGTCTATAAATGATCAAATCATGTTCACCCATGACTTTGTCTTTGACAATTTGTTTCTGATCAGTTGTCAATCTTTACATTTAGCCGCTGACCCATTAAAGGGGCAATACACCTATTTTACACATGATGTTTACTTGCTGTGTGGAGTATATCCTGCTCAGTCGGTTGTCTTGAGTGTAAATGTTTTAGGTTCTTCATAACACAGGCTTCTCCTACCAGAGACCTGCAGCGCTTCCTCTCACACAGCTGCGGCACATTTAGCTTGAGGAGGAGGCAACTGAGACCCTCAGTATGGCTTGAAGAGGCTCATCAGGACGTTTGGACCTGTGCTTTGACTTATTACAGTTCATGGTGGAGAAGAGCTTTTCACACAGATAGAAAAAACAAACATGCATTTGCACTGAGTGACAGGATGTACGTTCCTTCCACTCGGTGACGCTTCAAGTGACTAACATTGCTAATTCCTGTTGCTGACACGAGCCTGAGCTAACACAGCTGATAAAAAAAAAAAAAAGAAATACCCAGGGCAACAACTCGTGGGCTGCACTAATGCTAAACTTTGATGTCAAATCAGGGGCCACAAAATGTCATCCCTTGGGCGTTAATTGGCCCACGGGCTGCGAGTTTGACACCCCTGGTCTAATGTGAAATGGAAATTTTTATTTTGTTGTTTTAATCTGTCGCTATAGTTTGTCTGACTTGCACTAAATGCAACAGTTCATCACCAGACGACTGCTTTATAAAAATTTTAAAAAATGACAGACTGTAAAATGGCATCAAAGCAAGTCAGCCCTTGTCATTGTTAGTAAGTGTATCAGATATGAAAATAAAACTAAGAATTGATTAAATTCATGCTAAATGGTAAAACTAGTTGCCCAATAAATCAAAAATATTCTCTAGAGGTGCATCAAACTAAACCCTAAATCATGCTGTCACCTTCTGAAGACAGAAGTCAGGCTTAAACAGAATCCAGCTGGAAATTAGTCTTCTATGCTTTTATTTTGAAAGAGTTGCATGAATAACATTTGTAAATGTTCGGGTGTATCCTAGAACAGCATTTCTTAGTGAACAGAATCACTCCTAGCAGTGAGTTGCTGGTAGTCGGTACGTCGGTGTGATCCTGTGTCGGACCCTGATTAACCAGATCTTCACTTGTGGCTGGTTTTGCTTTGGGTCCGGTCCAGGTCTGGCAGGGGTCCGTTGGAGCTTCTGGTTGTCGGCCAGAGAAGCAGCTGAGCCAGCAGAGACGGAGGAGCTTTAAGTTTCCAAAAACGCTGACAGTTCAGACTGAGGAATAAACATCGGATAAGCATTCACATCTTTATTTGCTCAAACAGAAAGTACAGATAATGAATGTTCTTTAATAGTAAAACAAAGCAGCACTGCTCGTATTTTCTATTTGATTTGAGCTTTGTTAAATTTTCTGTTTTTAAAAAACATGTATTTTCTGATTTAATTGTGTCTAATGACAAAGGGCCTTAAAAATAATAACAAATAGTTTATCAATCAGACAAAAGAAAATTAAATCACAACAATTTGATAAAAAGATTCACGTTTTAAGTCATTAAAAAATATCAGAAATGATCATTTTTGTCTTTTATTTTTTTTAAATCAGTGAATATTTGTAAGCTTTGCACTGCAACTTGGACTTATCAAGACATTTGAAGAAATATTTTTGATTAGCCAAAAAAAATTACTTATAAAAAAATTTAATTAAAAAAAATAAATTGCTCATATGCGGATGATGCACAGCTGTACCTGTCTTTTAACCCCAATGATTTTAATCAGTTACAGTCTCTGAACAGCTGCATCCAGGACCTGAAATGCTGGATGGCTCAAAATTTCCTCCAGCTAGACTTAGACAAAACCGAAGTAATGATTATTGGTCCTGGTTCAGCCACAGCAGCAACACTTTAGGTTCATTATCCTCTAATATAGCTGCAAAATGTAAACATTTCGGGGTCATCTTTGATGAAAACCTGAACCTGGACCAGCACGTCAGCTCAGTGGTGCCGTCTTGTTTTATGCAGCTTAGGAGACTCTTGAAGGTGAGGTCAGTTCTATCCAGACATAATTTAGAAGTTGTTATTCATGCTTTTATCTCGTCTCGTTTAGACGACTGTAACTCTCTGTACACTGTTCTGAACCAGCAGAGTCTTCACAAAGTACAGCTGCAGCAGCCCGACTCCTCACCAGATCCAAAAACAGAGATCACATTGCTCCTGTTTTAGCTTCCCTTCATTGGCTTCCGATTAATTTTAGAATAGATTTTAAGATTTTATTATTAACCTATAAAGCACGCTCTGGACCGGCACCTCAGTACATCTCTGATCTCCTCACCCCATATGTGGCCGGTCGTTGCCTGTGGTCCTCAGCCAAGGCTCTGCTCACCGTCCCACAGTGGAGGCTGAGGACCAAAGGTGACCGGACCTTCTCTGTAAGAGCCTCTGGACCAGCCTCCCTGAGGAGATCAGATCTACAAACACTTCATCCTCCTTTAAAACTCTTTTAAAAACACATTTTTACAGATGTGCTTTGACAGGAGTTGAGTGGACTTTTACTCCGTCTGATGGCAGTATTGAGGGCAGAACATTTTATCTTCCAACTGTTTTATTCCTTCTTTTATTGTCTTTTAATTGTCTTCTTTTACTGGTTTTTATTTTTTTATATATATTTTTATATTGTTTTATTGTNCTGTCCAGGTGAACCTGCCTTCACCCTGAGTCAGCTGGGATAGACTCCAGCCCCCCATGACCCTAGTGAGGATTAAGCGGTGTATAGAGAATGGATGGATGTTTCTTGGATAAGGCACCATTTGGCGCTGTTGGACTCCTTTGCATCTATGTCCACAATTATTATTATTAGACCATCTGGAAAGTGGCCAGTTGGAAAACATATAACCCAACCATAAAATGCAACGTCTAGGTCATCACTATTTAACATCAGAAAGATGATCAGTGATTTGTGACTCGTAGCTGCGGATCGGTTGGTCAACAAAAGGTAGGCCGCAAAATGTAAGCAGCATGCTCCGATCAGCCTGCTCAAGTGTAAAATGCTGAACCACAAGCTGCTCCAGAAGATTTAATCTCTGTGTTAATGGATGAACAGAAGCCAAAACTGGAAAGCACCTTGTTTCTAAAGGTGGAATTTATCATGTGTAGCATTTATATTGAAACAGATGTTGCTCGGTGCTTTGTTAGGGTTAGACATCATTTGTGTTTTCTGGAGTTACGACAACAGTAAAATCTCGGTTTTACATTAATGTGTTAGTAGTTTTAACCTAATGATATAATAAATTGTACACTCGGAAGACACGTTTCTACACTGAGTACTTTTAATACCAGTACAGTTTCCTAATTATATGATGTACTTCTACTTTAAGTAACATTTTCAGTGCAGGAGTTTTACAGCGTTGTTTTAGTAACTAGTGGCTGCAGATCTCCTTTAAGGAAAGTGGCGACGTAGAACAGTGTTGTGTGAAGAGAGAGAATCAGCAGCGTGTTGCTGCAATAAAGGCAGTGGAGTTCCTGTAGTTACCTGTAATGTGTCTGGAGGAGCTTAATAGCTTCCATGTGTTGAGTTTGCTGAAGAGACATAGTCCCTTCTTGTGTAATTCTGCTGCAGCGTTTTCCTGCAGCCGTTACAGCAGAACTGTGTGAAATGCGACTTACCACGGATACTGAGTGTTAGCAGCACAAACACAGAGCTGAATAAAGTAGCTGCAGTGACTCTACTTCCTTCCTCGTAAAGCCTTTTGTAGAAGCGTTTGCTCATTTAAAGGGATTGAAGACATTTGCTCACCTGCTAATCAAGCAGAGCAGGTTCACTGAGAATAACGCCAGACTCATGATTTATTAAGACAAAGTCACTGCGCGGCTAGAAGACGCACATGTGTTCAAGGTGTTTGCATCTATTTGAAACCAACACGAATGAATGAAGCAGAATCAAAATGACAAACTGATTCTCGACACTCAATCCAATGCTTTGCAGTTCACTTCAATTAAATAAAAAAATCTGGGGGAAAAAAAGTCAACTTTAGTCAGAAAAAAAACTGTATGTCACATAAATAATTTAAAATAAGTTCATCAGTGCTGCTGTGCATGACGTTAAACACACCTCAGTATGATTTTCAAAGGTAGTTTCACCATTTACACAGTCAGGGAATCTGCTTAGCAACCAAAACAAACAAGTTTAACTGTGAAGCTGTAAGTTTGTCTGAGATGTGCACATTTTCACAACACATGTATAAATACCAGTTTATGTGTTAGTTGCATGGTTTGTGTTGATATGCATCATCCACACCTCCATCTAAGACTGTCTTATTCAAATTCTTTTGGTGCGTGTAAAAGGAAACGACAGGCACAAAGACGACAGCGTCATTATTTCTCAACAACAGTATGTGTGCTAGAGGCTGTGCGAATGCTTGTGTATGTCAACATATCAGATTATATTAGTATGTTATTGTTATTTGTCAGCTACAATCATTCGATTTACCTTTCGGGCCTTTGTTTTTCCGATCGGGACCCTGCGCTGGTAAACCACATCCTTCAGTGTTTGCATCCCTCTGTGTTGCTCGAGTGAAGTAAAAATGCACCAAGCAGTAAATCCTTCCTTTAAGTGCTGCTTGAAGCGAAGTCAAAGACATTTTCCATCATCAGCATGCTGAAAATCAAATATTATTACGCAGGGAACCAACTTAACTCTGCTGGAGAACACCAGTGGGGCCCCCAGATCACATTTTCCTCCAGATATAGTGACGAACTCGCCAGTCGGTGCTTTCTGTCAAGCCGTCCGGCGATTAGTGATGTCTAGCGGGTGGAGGCCGTTTGAGTATAAAGGAACAAAACACCTCATTGCCCATGATGCATTTCAATGAGAAACTACACATAAAAGCAATTTGCCTTCAAATGATTTTTCTTACGGGGGCCATCTTCTGTGAGTGTCCTCTCCCATTGAGTTCTTCTGGCATAAGAGCTCCATTACAATGATTTAGTCTTGCACAGAGCGACTGTGCACTTGAACGAGCGTGCACACTCACACACTCACGTTGGGGCACGTTGGCACTCGCTGCCCGAGGCCAAGAGACCCATCAATTAGAGTGGGTTCAGTCAAGTCATCATCATCCTCCTCCTCTTTTTTTTTTTCTCCCTCAGTGCACAGAACTGGCACAATATGGACTCTCAACCCCTCTGAGCGCCTCAAATCTGGAGCACTTGCGTAAGAGTCTATTTTATAGGCACGTAAGCAAAAATAAATCCCAGATTCGGTTGAGGAGGGGGGGTGGTATTGGGAGTGGATCTTGTTTTATGTCAAGCGGGGAAGGTGTGAAAGTCAGAGGGGTATTTTGGGGAGCAGAGATTGGCAGAATGAAGCTGAGGCCATCAGATCGTGTTTGTCTGCTGGTTTCAGTTTTGCTTTGTACCTCTGCTGTTCGCTGTCCTGAGACGAAGGCTGCTGTGCTCGTCGGGGAGCTGCATTTACCTTGTGCTGTCAGATGTCATCTCAGGAAGATGCTGGGCTCGANATTGTGTCTAATGACAAAGGGCCTTAAAAATAATAATAATTAATTTATCAGTCAAACAAAAGAAAATTAAATCACAACAATTTGATAAAAAGATTCACGTTTTAAGTCATTAAAAAATATCAGAAATGATCATTTTTGTCTTTTTTTTTTTTTTTTAACCAGTGAATATTTGTAAGCTTTGAACTGCAACTTGGACTTATCAAGACATTTGAAGAAATATTTTTGATTAGCCAAATAAAATTACTTATAAAAAAATTAAATTAAAAAAAAAAAAATACTCATATGCGGATGATACACAACTGTACCTGTCAATCTCTGAACAGCTGCATCCAGGACCTGAAATGCTGGATGGCTCAAAATTTCCTCCAGCTAAACAAAACCCAAGTAATGATTATTGGTCCTGGATCCGCCACAGCAGCAACACAGCAACACTTTAGGTTCATTATCCTGTAATATAGCTGCAAAATGTAAACATCTTGGGGTCATCTTTGATGAAAACCTGAACCTGAACCAGCATGTCAGCTCAGTCTTGTTTTATGCAGCTTAGGAGACTCTCTAAGGTGAGGTGAGTTTTATCCAGACATAATTTAGAAGTTGTTATTCATGCTTTTATCTCGTCTCGTTTAGACGACTGTAACTCTCTGTACGCTGTTCTGAATCAGCAGAGTCTTCACAAACTACAGCTGGTCCAGGACGCAGCAGCCCGACTCCTCACCAAGTCCAGAAAGAGAGATCACATTACTCCTATTTTAGCTTCCCTTCATTGGCTTCCAATTAATTTTAGAATAGATTTTAAGATTTTATTGTTAACCTATAAAGCGCGCTCTGGACCGGCACCTCAGTACATTTCTGATCTCCTCACCCCAGTCGTAGCCTGTGGTCCTGAGCCAAGGCTCTGCTCACCGTCCCACATTTGAGGCTGATGACCAAAGGTGACCGGACCTTCTCTGTAAGAGCCTCCACCCTCTGGACCAGCCTCCCTGAGGAGATCAGATCTGAAAAGACTTTATCCTCCTTTAAAACTCTTTTAAAAACACATTTTTACAGATGTGCTTTGACAGGAGTTGTTTTATGAGTGGACTTTTACTCCGTTTGATGGCAGTATTAAGGGCAGTACATTTTACCTTCTAACTGTTTTATTCCTTTATTGTCTTTTAATTGTCTTCTTTTACTGGGTTTTATTTTTCTTATGTATTTTTATATTGTTTTATTGTCTTTCATGCTTTACGTGCTTCACCTTCACCATTTTTAATTAATTAATTTATTTATTTATGTATTTTTGGCTTTTCACGTCCTTTAATGTTGTTTAATGTTGTTCTTACACTTCTCTTTGAATCTGTGCAGCACTTTGTAACCCTGTTTTGAAAAGTGCTATATAAATAAAGTTGATTATTATTATATTATTATTATAAATTGAACAAAACTGACAGATGAATTCATTTAAAAAAAAAAAAAAACCTCATTATTAGTTGTAGCTGGAATTTCTGTCGTCCTTTTTTGTTTCAAATCATTGAACATCTCTTAGTTTTGAGCTGCAAATTGGACAAATCAAGACATTTGAAGAGATTGTTTGTGGAAAAAAACCCAAATAATTAAAGTTTATTGGAAAAAAAAAACAACAGATGAATTCTAAATAAAAGCCTTTGTTAGCTGGAAGGCTAAGGGGAGGGGAGAAGCTCTACAAGACGCTTCTACAAGTTTGCCAACGAACACAAGAGGAGTTATAGATTACTTAATGCCCCTTTAAACTCTGAATAAATTACACCATAGATTTCTGCTTTTGTTGTGCGGAGCATTAAACCAGCACAATTTACAACAACAAACAAACATCGCAGCTTTTTGTTGGATGTGCTTTCACTTTTTTTTTTTTTCGCCCCCTCAGCAGCCTCGTTCTCCACAAAGCATGTGCCGAGTTCCTGGGACGAGAATATTAATACGCTGGCTGTTATTATCCGTGAGGAGAATAGGCGCCCTGCTAGACTTCTGGATCTGTATTTAGACCTCAAGTTGTGCAATTATCCATGTAGATTAAAACGAGCGGAGCAGGCGGGAGATCCGTCTTTCTTTTTAAGCGACTGAGGCACAGGGGGGGATGGAAGTTATTTCTGCATCCTGGATATTATTTGAAAGGTATTGGATATTTGTTTGTGATGGGCCCATTAGCGGTAACTACTCCTTCAAGGCTTTGTTCGATCCACTGGGGCTCCAAATGGTGCATGAAAGATGGGAGGACAATGTGTGAAATTTCATGCCTGGTTGGAGTGAACCTGTGAAGTGGGCACGTGAAATATGCTTTTTTTTTTCTTTACTAGCAAAGAATTTGGTTCCTGGTCGGTAAAAATCCCAGATTCATGCTGCTCTAATGCAAACAAATCTGCAATCACTCCTTTTTATTAGCAAAGAGCAATGCAGACACAAACAACCTCATGTTTTTGGCGAACTGTTGCCGCATCCCCCCCAAAAAATGACATCCTATAGCTGATCTTATTGGCCGCCTACGATTGCTGACTGCTTAAAACGCGAAAAAGTGCATGAAAACGCCGGCTCTCTCTCTCGTCTAACAATCAGTCTTTGTCAAAGTGTCTCATAAATGCTAAATGCAGAGCCCACTTCAGCTTTTACTGTCCTACTCAGCGTATATCAGCTCCAAATAAATTCAGCTTCTTGGCATCAGCAGTGAAATACTCGTAAGTCAGTAATTAGCTGCTTTTAATGATCCGACATCTTTATCAGACCGATTAGAATGAAATGCAGTCAAACTACTGTACAGTGGAGCAGAGATGGGATGATTTAATTGATGAGCAGAAACATTTTAAAAGAATCAAAGAAGTTTTTAAGTTTGGTCCTTTTTTTCGCCCAAACAAGAAGAAGAAAGCTGCATCTCTAATGGAAGGGTTTTGCTGCTTTTCTTTGTCGTGTATCACAGTAAACTGAATATAATTGGGTTTTGAATTTGTGATGAGGCAAAACAAAATAATCACCAGATTAACATTGAAATAATGAAAATGATTGGATGCAGGCCTTTTCCAAGACAGATATTTTTCAAAACTAACATTTTGGTTTTCGTTTAGGCCTCGCAATCCACACAAAGCTCAGTCAGACAGATTGTTTTCTAATGCTTTCCAAAAAGAAGACTTGGACATGTAAAATCCACACGGCCGATGTTGCTTTGTGCGATGAGCCTGACTCCATACCAATGGCCACACCAGTGGGTTAGCACTGGCGGTTACAAGCTTATAGTAGCATCACTGTGCCATTTCAAAAACCTCCATTGTCTGCATCTGTGCTTTCAAATGACAGTTGATCTGGTGTTTGTCATTGTTGCACGCATGTACAAAGGTATTCTGTGAAATGATAGTGGTTAAAAGTTTGGTTTTGTTTGTTTAATGGAGGGGGAAGATGTTTGTGTTTCCTGTAAAGACTGTAATCCAGCAGCTGTAGACCGTAATTTGTTGGAAGCAGAAGCTTTGCTCGAAGAAGACGAAGCTTTTTAAACTGTCTTGATGAACCAGAACATGATCATATGACGGAAAGAGATGCAGAAGAAAGTTCATCATGTCTTAAGATAAGATAAGATAAGATAAGATAAGATAAGATANAGCTGCACAGACATTCATGATCCCCAGAGGATGAAGCCTAATGACGTCGGTGATCCCCTGATCTTTGTATCAGATGGCTCAGCTCAAGAAAATGTAATAAAGATAATTACACATTTAATTATTCCTTGTGTTAACATTTCCACCATCCTCATTTGTACTATGTGTTTGGAATTAATTAATAAACATTAGCATGCTAACATGCTAAATGCAGTCATGTAACTGCTGTTTTGTTTTGCACAGTTTCACCTTGCAGTCTGACAAATACAGTATATTTAGTGGTAGGAAAGACAGAAGTGACACTTTTTTTTTTGCAAACTTCTTCTAAACCAAAGCGATGTTAGATGTTTCCTAATGTTTTTTTCTCTGCACCGTTGAAAACTGTTTAAAAAGTAACACGTTTAAAGCAGTTTGCTGAAGTCCTGTTACAAGTCTGTGTCTTTAATCTAATGCGGTTCACGACAACAGCCCTGAAAACAATGCTCCCTTTTTGAAGTTGTTAATGTTTATATTTGTTGACACTATTACAACATTGATAAGTCTGTGGTCAGTTCTGAGGCTCATTGCCGACTTGTGTTGGACGACATCACACAGAAAGGTGTCTGGAAGCTGTTCTGACTGCACACGAGGGAGGAATTCACATTCAGCTCCAGGATTTTTTTCAAACCTTTATTACACACTTCCTGACATTTGGACCAATTAAAGGATTAGTTCAGCACTTTGGAAAATTACCCTTATTTGTTTTCTCTCGGAGACCGAGACTAAAGGGTCAATAAGAGTTTATTGTCTGTGTTTAGGTGCAGAGATGGAGCAAGGACATGGTTGGAATAGCTTAATGACTGAAAGCAGGGAGAAGCAGTCATCTCGGTTTGGTTTGAAAAAACTGCTACCACATATCCTTGGGCTTTGAGAGCACAAATGTAGAAAAAAGAAATGGTTTTAGCCGTAGTATTTGAAGGAAATGTTGTATCATATATGGGCTTGATATTTCTCCAAATAGCAAACTTTCAAATTTGCTCGCACAGCTTTGAAAACCGCACAACTTCATCAGTGGACACACTGGTATCCACCTTCAGTCATTACGCAACAGTCATGGCTGACTATAAAACTAATAAATCAGTTTAAAGGATAAAGTAAATGACTTNATAATTACACCACTCTCTAACCACACAATAGATGCTTTTTTTAAAAGTAAAATAAAAAGACGATGGTAGCAGGCACACATGAGCTGATCTGTCGTGTGAATCATAATGAGAAGTCTTAACTTTGTCAGAACTTCTTCTATCTCCAAAGTGGAGCGTTATTTGTTTTTGGAAAAAGTCTGGATTTGTTTTCCTGTTTTGTGTCCATTAAGTTTTTGCAATACTTCAAAATGCGCATAAAAATACGACATGAAACACGACTAGTGTTACAAGGAGCTGGTTGTGATGTTAAGAATGCTGGGCTTTCTCAGGCTTCAAGTGCATCTATGAATTTTCAGTGGTCGATCAGCTGCAGGTATCCTACTGATGAATTGTAAAACACCCCAACACTTGAATATTCACCAACCACCATGTTACACTGCGACATCAGTCTCTCTCTCCTGTTTGTCTCCAGACATGCACACTTGTGTTACTGTCATACATCTCAATCTGGAGTTCATCCTGAGATACAACATTTTCCAGTCATCCAGTGTGAAATGCTGCTGTGTCTTAGCCTGCCTCAAGTGTTCAGACTTGCTCTCCGTCCTGACAAGTGGTTTGCAGACGCTGCTCATGTTGAGACCGCGACGAGACGACTTATTCTGACAGGACTTGTTGTTCTTTCTTCAGCAAATGGCTTTTCTATCTTTCAGTGAACAAAGTTTTTCATATTTATAACACAGAAACAATAGCTATTAGTTAATTTAAGTGAAAAACCCTCTGATTAGTAGACTATCTAAACATGTGACTCAGTGGAAGAGACACATTCAACATAGTTAATGCAATCAGTTGGACAAATTTGATGACCGACGTAGACGTAGTGCAGAATCATTTTACATGCCAGGACTAGTTGTGTTTTATAAATGCTTCTACATCCTCA
>NW_007577905.1:332884-335618 GCF_000690725.1 Stegastes partitus
AAAAAGTTGGTGGCACCAGTGAAAAGCTTCGTCTTAGAGCCCTGCGTGGACCTACCTGCGTGGACCTACCTGTGTGGACCTACCTGTGTGGACCTACCCGTGTGGACCTACCTGTGTGGTGCGAGCATTGTTCGGCAAACAACTACGTATGCAGTGACGTACGGTGTGGCTCTAACTTAGCTCTTTCCCAATGGAAAAGCGAACAGGTGCTTAGAAAGGTGCGAGATTTGAACCAACCAAGCACTGGCACGAGCACCAGCAACCAACTAGCACCTGGTTATTCTTGGTAGAAAAGGGGTATTACAGGTCTGGTGCTGACTGAAAAATTGTCTTTTCACTGTCATCATGACATGAATGTGGCCCATAAACGCATTGTATTTACACACATGATGCATTCACAGTCAACATTTGAACAACTGAGCTGTCAGATGGAACCCTGGTTACATGGACTATGCACTAGGGCGACATAATACTGTAAAAAAAAACACAAAAAAAGACATTGTGATATATATATATATATATATATACATTTGCAAAATAAATTGCAGTATGAAAGAAATAAAATGCCTGGGAAACATAGCCTAGGTATTATGGACCAACTGCAAGATATAATGTGTGGCTAAAGCACTGCAGCCTGGTTCACTTACTCAGGCCGTTCAACATGTTCACCCCGTTGTCTGCTGCTAGACTTTAACATCTCAGGTGGTAGAGCGGGTTGTCCTCTAACTGTAAGGTTGGCGGTTCGATCCCCGGTTCCCCCCACATGCCGAAGTGTCCTTGGGCAAGATACCGAACCCCAAATGGCTCCCAATGTCAGATTAACGCCTTGCATGGCGGCTCTGTCGCCATTGGTGTATGAATGTGTTTATGAACGGGTGAATGAGAAACATTGTAAAGCGCTTTGAGTGCCGCAAAGGTAGAAAAGCGCTTTATAAGTGCAGAGCATTTACCATTTATCTCTCATGTCTTGTGTGATAATCCCAGAAAAGGGCCATTGGCAAACAGTAACTTTTTAGTTGCAAGTTCTCATTAACAAAGTGAATCAGACTCAGGAAAGGCTTTGTTGTGTCATATATCGTTTCACCTTATGCCATGACTCTTTCGTGCAGTCCTGGGATGCTAACTTAAGAAAAATCTGACAGATAGGTGCATTAAGGTTTTACATGCTGCTTAGCAAACAACCAGAAAATGTTTAATACCCTCTGTAGTAACTATGTTAATTAGTCTTTGGTGAAAAGGAATGTTGTCATATCAGTGAGTGTCTTTGCTGTTGGTGTTGCTGATGGTGTGACACTGGCAAAGGCATCCGAAATAGCTTTTTAAATGTTTTTTTTTTTTTTGCTATTGATGGCATTTGTATCTGGCTTTGCCCTCGTCATACAGAACTTTGTGTTGCTTCGTTAGATGGTCAAACTAATTACTTGTGTAGTGGCAACAACTGTAAGACCCTACAGACAGAGTACCTGTTATCGGTCAGTGTCATCCTTCCTGGAGCCGAAGCACATCACCATAAAACTGATGCTGCATGTCCTTTTGCATCCACGTCTTACTTTTTGGGTTTTATTATTTTACCGTTTACACGTGGGGTCCGCGTATCAGCAAACTCTGTCTTTTAAAGTAAAAGAAAACTCTGATTCCGGGTGTATTACATTACAGGTGGACTCTTCTTGTAGATTAGTGATGGAGAATGAAAACTGTGAGACTTTTGTTTTTTATATCAAAGAGCAAAAAAAAGTTTCAACTTGATGTTTGTCAGTTGTTTTGCCGTCAGTTTGCACTTCTGGCAACTTTTTCCTACATTGCAGTGTCGATGAGACGATGTATCCTGCAGCCCTACGATGCTTTCATGCCGGTTGCCAGTCAGATGGATTTCCAGCTAGCTGTCAGCTATTTAATCCGTTTCCGCTTCATCTGCGAAGTCTGGGGTCTGCGTTGGATCCTTTAAAGCAGAGAGACAAAGGATAGCTTGTACACTTCAATGTTTGTTTATTTATCACAAGTCATGTGGGTTATTGCAATATTCAAACTGTTATTGCACATTGCAGGCCTCGTCGAAACCCAAACATATCCCCCAATGAAAAGTTTCTTTGTCCTGCACGAAGCGGTGCCCTTCCTGAGCAACCTGTTTTGTAAGTGAATCCACTGATGGGCTCCTCTAGCTCCAGGGTCAGAGTAGCAGCCATATTGATTTTGCTGTTTATAAAGACAGTGGCAAACAGGGCAGCCTGTGAATGCCAACAGGAGTGACTTGAAAAAGGCATAGCCCGGAGGTATATCTCTCTTTCCCTGCCTTTGTCTGCCACTCTGTTTGCCTTGAATGCGTTTCACTCCCTCTTCCTCTCTCTCTGTGTTCTCGCCATCTCTGTCACTCCTCTGTCTGCGTGTCTCCTGTTTTTATCTCCCGTCCACATATTTTGTCCTACATGGATGAGCAATTTTAAATAAGATAAACAATAGTTGCGACAAACACAGCTGTTACAAAGGCGAGTTCCATTAGACGCGGTGTTTGTTGTGGGGAAAGCCGCCGCTGTCCTGCTATGGATTTCTCTGACAAGTTGATAAGTAATGCAATTAAATGGACTGCACGCTGCAGAACAGGGATTATTTATTCACGGCTAAAGCTCATTAAATTTTTTTGCAACAAAAGCTCCCTCTGAGTCTTTTTATGGCACGCGTTTCGCTTTATCTCACTCGTGTGAATTCCTGAGGGTCACAGGCAACACATGAATTATCG
>NW_007577905.1:337836-344774 GCF_000690725.1 Stegastes partitus
AGTTCACAGTCATGCCACAACATAGGAGTTACACCTCACGTCAGGCAGCTGAGCGTTGTCATAGAAACTCTATGCCACCATTAAAAGTTGGCTTTATTTTCTGCTGTGGTATCAACATTGGCATTGAGAATCATCTGACAGACAGTTTTCTGTTATGGTGATATCCCGACACTGCATGAAGTATGTGTGAATGTCAGATTGTCAGTCGCATAAATTTACAAAGAGCGGTCGACACAAACACCCCCTATCTGGCGTTAGAACGCTGTGGATTTAATCAATTTACATGCGGTTCAGGCCGACCACAAATCCAGCTTTGTGTTGGCTGCTTCTTTTTGTAACTTTATTGTCACTTCACACGTGCCATAAGTGTATTTTATGTTACTGCTGCATTTTATGTAACTGTCAGGCAGCAGTAGACACGTGGTCCTAACATTTCTTTTAGAATTACTTTGTTAAATTGTTTTGTTTTGTTTTTTTTACCAGTCATTATTGGGTTTTTTGTTTGTTTGTTTGCTTGTTCATCGACGCAGACTCTCTAACTCCTACACTGGCTTTCAATCAGGTAGTATTTACGCCTCTATCTGGGATTCCTATGTGTTACATTTGAGCGTATAACCTATAATTGGTTCACTGACTCTCTTGTATCTCATTAACAAAATCAGCAGGAATAAATGAGGAAACAGTTGCAGTATACACACTGTTTCCAGCGCATGAACATGTTAAAGCAATAGAAAGCACACTATAATATCTTTACAGAAAAAGGCTTTTTATCCTCGGCTTTGTTGTTTTGCTGCAATAAACAACCTTTTATATTCAAAGTGTTCCATTTTCCTGCAGTATCTCATAGAAACAGTGGCTCTGAGAGTGACAGAGCTTTGGCCTTTGTCACAGCAGGTCCTCTTGGGGCAGCAGCAAGTCTCGCTCCGCAAATGAACATCAGACATGTGGCATCGCCTACCACCTTGTCTTAATTGCCAACTGTATTTATAGATAAAGGACTCAGTGAAGAGGCGCTGGAGGGCAGCGCTGCAAGTGGAGTGGAGCAACAATTGCATCAGCCAGATCTTTGCCATCTGTCAAGACAGTTTTTATCACACTTTTTGTCCACGACTAGCTTGTGTGCAAAGAAACCACCAAGACATGGTGTTTACTGACCCCTCACTGAATTATAAATGAAAGTAGTCAACAAGAACATACAGAAACATCAGCAGACTTGATAAGGTTGGTATTTTACTACTGAAAATCGTACAAATCAAACTCCAAAAACTAGATTTTTGCAAACACAGGCCTAGATTTTCTCCCTTTCTGCCACAGCTTCTTAAATTCTTGGTGAGCGGCGCCACATGACTGCTGCTCCCTCGGATGACAGCGTATGAGGTGACCCTCAGCTCGTCTTTAGGGGTTCTGCGGAGCGATTCGCGGCCTGTCGTGGCGATCACCACAGATGAGCATTACTCCGTATCCTCTGGGCCCAGAAAAAAAAGCAGATCTGCAACGTTGTCCTCCAAAACCCTGCGGAGACTCGTGATTTAATTTGGCAAGATGGCGTCCTCTTACCCTTGCCTTATGCAGCTGGGTCTCTCCTTCACATCCCTGACCACCTCTTCACCTGCCTGGCTTGCTTACGCTGCGCTGAGTCACGAGATAAAAAATTTCTGAGTCGGCATGTCTGTTATGCAATGATCTGAGCCGGGGAGGGACTTGCAGATGGATGTTGTCCTTGTTTTGTTTCCTGTTCTTTCATTGTGAGATCTGATAATAGGTCACATATTGCATTTTTCACCCGTGGGTGTATTACTCATCAGTTATTTATGTTTTGAGAATGCACTTATAAAACAAAAACAGATCTACAGAAACTTCTCAAAGCTTGATTTCCATCTAAAACAGTTTAGAAGCAGGAGAATGAGCACAGTTTGATCTTGAACCAAGAGATTCTGATACTTTTAATGAGTAAAGTGAGAATTGCACGGTCATGTCCCCGATATTTTTAATTTTGAAAGGCTAAACAAACTGTCTCAGCTCTTGCCTGCGCACCTGGGGTCATGTAAAGAAGAAGTCACTAATTTTAAAAGCACAAGACAAACCTTTGTTATGTGGGTGTGCAAAACAACATCTGGATGGTTTTAAGGAAATATTTATTTATACGACTGCAGTATGTAATCATTGTTGTGCTACTGGGTTTATCACAGTTGTTGGGGGGAAAAAAATGCATGCTAGACATATAAATATAGCTCGTTTCAGGTAAAATAGAACACATAGCTGTCATCAGCCAAAGCTACGTCAACAACTTTTCCATGGTCTGACTAGACCTGAATATAGCCTGATCATTAGTGATTGATCAGGATAGTTGTGTGCAGTGAAAGAAATTCTTGTTTTCTTTTAGATGAATACATAAATTAATGATTTTTAAAAAGGTTCCACTAATTCCAAACATGTCCTGAGTTGGACATTTTACTTGAAAAGAAAAGTTGTCAGTATATGGATGGTGATTCTTTTCTCTACGCGGTGGTGTAGATGTTGTAGGTTATGGAGATGTGACCAGGTCTGCAGTGACTTGTGTGCTTTTGGAAAAAACGAAACACTGAGTGATGACCAGAGGTTAGAATGCAAACAGTGTCCCAGAGCATTTTGAGGTGTTTACTCCTTTTGTTCCAAACTCATAGAAGCTCAAACTCTCAGACAGACTTTCAGATCTGTGGACAGACTTCAGAGTGAGCATTTCAGTCGTTACTTTATATTAATAATGTGGTCAAAATGTTCACACCCGGCGTTTTGTCATTATTGTTTGTAAACTGTAGCAGCTGCATAAACCATAGACTGTATAAAAGATGGACGTAGCAACTGGCCCTGAAAAATGAAGCCAACCCGGAAGTGTCAAAAACCTGCAATATCTCTACGTCCACTAGCTGCTGGCTCCACAAAGCCCTGGCTCCCATAGACCTGAATTGGAAAAGAAGTGATCACAGATCACAAAATACCGCATTCCTCCAGCTCAGGATTTTTTTCTTATTAGTTTTCATGGTCAAATCCAGANTGATCTGTGATCACTTCTTTTCCGATTCATTTCTATGGGAGCCAGGGCTTTTTGGAGCCAGCAGCTAGTGGACGTAGTGATATTGCAGGTTTTTGACACTTCCGGGTTGGCTTCATTTTTCAGGGCCGGTTGCTACATCCATCTTTTATCCAGTCTATGATGCATCACTAACTCCCTCGTTCTCAACTGCTGCTCACGTGACCATGGAAGAGGAAGATGGTTTATAGTTTATTGTGGTGGTGTGGTTCATTTTCATATTACGCTGAATTAAAGGAAGCTTGTGGCTGCCTGGAAAGTTGGAAATCAGTCTAAAAATGTTTGGTCTGCTTTGAAAATAAGTGTGATTTGTAGCTTGATTCAGGGCTGATATGTTAAAATGCTTTCCTACAGATATATGTAACGATGTCAGCAGTTATCACTCAATTGGAGAATTATACAACAGAAGTCAGTAGGTCCTTGTGCAATATCAATCAAATATGAAATTATTTCAAACTGCATCACAGCTCAAATAATTGCATCATGTCTAAGTTAATATTGTTGCATCTTGTGAAGATTTGAATACAGATACAAAAGATGATATTGAAAATACAGGCCTCACAGTGAAAAACGCAATGCAACAAAATACATGAACACACACATAGTCACTGACACACAAGTTAGACACTGAGAGACCTGTAGATTCTAGTTGGCCTAATTGTACGATCAAGGTTCTAAAATGACCCACAAACACTAGAACTTGCTCAGTTTCAGACCTGTAGGTTGTATCTGCACGTCTGCATCATGGCTCCATGTTGTATAGAGCTGCTAGAGGAATTTAAAAATCTGAATGTGAGACTTCACAAAGCTGTAGAACAGAAAGCTTGTGACCAACTAGAAATCAGTCGAAACACAGCAACAGCAGGAATCAGGAGGAGTAATGAACCATAGGACCACTAATCAGAGTCGCAGTGTCCTCCTGAAACGATACAATGGACAGTGCACCGCTTTCACAAACGAGCAGCTGCTTTAGATTTGGCACAAGGGTCATCAGTGGATCACCAGAATTTTAGTAACAGGTCAGACAGTCTGAAGGACATTGTGTAATGTAAACCGCTAAAATAACATTTAAAAAGACGTTTGCTGGTTCTTCCTAAAATAAAAATTGAGATGAAACTTTACTAAAGCCTGATGAGTGAGACTCAGATAAGTGGTTTTGGCTCACAAGGGGTCCAGCATGTTTGTCGAGAACCTGGTGGGGATTTCCAGAGTGAATGCGCAGTCCTGACAGCATAGAACAGAGGTGGGAGTGTGATGATATGAGGCTGCATCATAGACTGTATAAAAGATGGACGTAGCAACCGGCCCTGAAAAATGAAGCCAACCCGCAAGTGTCAGAAACCTGCAATATCACTACGTCCACTAGCTGCTGGCTCCAAAAAGCCCTGGCTCCCATAGACTGGAATTGGAAAAGAAGTGATCACAGATCATGAAATACTGCATTCCTACTGCTCAGGATTTTTTTCTTATTAGTTTTCATGGTCAAATCCAGAGATCAGGTGGCCAATCTNACCACTTGCTTGTTACACCCGGTTTCAAAAGACCAAAATGGCCAAACGATAAACTAGAGGCTTCACAGTGGTAGATGACAAACCGATAGCCACCATCACTTCATCCATCTTTTAAATACCGTCTATGAACATCAGTACCTAATACGGAATTTCTGGGCCTTGAGTCAATGGCTGTGATTTTGGGTGTGACAACCTGGGAGTCTCCACCCACTAGTTACAACTGAGGAAGCCTCTTGGATGAGGGATAAGATGTTTTCAGGAACCATGTTATGACCCTGTGGGTCATCAAGAGTGTTTTTGTGTCTGCTGCTTGCTTTTCTCCTCAGTGTGTGTGTGGTATGAACGAATGGATTAGGAGCAGGTGGTGACCCTGGATTGGCTGCCGCGCCTGATTCCAGCCACGCAATTGGTCAGAAGGCGGGTCCATCCACTATTTGAACAGCCCACCAGCTGCACTCGTCGTCCTCACCTCCAGACTCGCCACCTCAGAGGAAGCCAGCAGGACATCGTGTCCATACTGCAGGAGGATGCAGCAGGAACTTGCTTGTAGTCGTAGCCGTGTGCTACCGGTTCCGTGTCTTTTTGTGAATCTTTGTAAATATTGTAGATAGAGAGCAGAGTAGGAGGGAGAGGCCTTTTTCTTTTAAACCCTGCTCTCCTGTTTTTTGTTTATTAGGTAGGTAGGTAAGATTATTGTCTTTTATTTGCTTTTTCTTTTCCGATAGGGAAATCAGGGTTAATGTAGAGTATGTTTTGTTTGTTATTTTGGCCTCTTTATTGTAAAAATAAAAGAAACTGCTCATTTTGATACCTGGCTTGTCTGATTGCTGGCCTTCTTTGAAGTGGAAAGACTGGTGTGGAGCAAAATTCATGTTATGCCAAAGACTGGGGCATAACAACCAAAAAGCGAAGTCCATGTTCAGAGACAGAAGGATTTAGGATCACCAAGATCTATAGAAACATAATACCTGTGTTCACACTTCAGTAGTTTAACACAAGTAAACCAGAATCATCATCAGCCACCATAAAGGAAGTGGAACCTTCCTACTTTTCACCGTCTCAGTGTGACATCTACCTCTGTTGTTTTTTTTTTGCTTTCCGTTAAAGAATAAAGAAATTAGGCAATTTGCGCATTTTAATTACCCTAAACATGCATTAAGCTCCAAGTTTCTATGGCGACAACCAACACTGCAGTGTAGCGTCAGGTTAGGTGTGAGGGATTATCTATATTTTATCTCTGCACCTGGAGGGATGAAGAGGAGCTGTGGCATGATGGGTAATTACATTAGGAGACTGACTGCTTTGCTGATTTCTTTTCCCCAATTTCTCCAACACTGAGACTTTTCTATATGCAGCCGTCCCGCTCAGTCACAGTGCTGACAGGGTGATGGGAATTCATTTATATTCTGCCAGATATGCTAATAGAAAGATTGAGTAAAACAACATTCCCAGACAGTCTGCGGTGATTATCGCTAAAGCCAAATCACTCATCTTGATAGTGGTGCTGTTGTTTGTCTGTGTTTGGATGCTTCAGTCCACTGTTGAGTTTAACAAACACACCAACAGCTTTAGTTCCCTGAGCTGCTGCATTCAATGAACAGCGGTGTTTGAAACGCTCTCTGGTTAGTTCTTCTTCCAACAGACAGACTCCTTACACTTTGGCCCACCTAGTGCCATGTTGCACAACAGTCAGAGACCAGCTCTATTTACTTTCAGGCACTGTGGGGAGGATCTAAATGTCATTTTCGTGGAAGTCGTACCAAAATTGCAATAAGCCTGAAAATGAAATATCTTATCAGGTTTGAGCAGCCTGAGCCAACGCACCTAGAATTCGGGGCTTACATGTTAATGAGGGGATTCCGAGCAAACCATTAAACCCATCGGAGAGCCTGTGTCTTTATTGGCAGCCGTCCCACAACAAGGTGGTCCTGGTTTTAAAAAGTCATTTGTTTTAACTGAAAAAGAAGCCTCAAAGTTTTACCAGTTTTTATTTTTAGGCCAAACTGTCCAGAAGATGAGGGAACACCTTTATGGATGTGTAGGTTTCCCTTAGTTATCAGGGGCTCAGGTGTTGGCTGGGTTCTGGGGATGATATTGGTGTGGAGTGTTTGTAACTATTTAAAGGAATTTTACACTTATTTTATGTGTTTTTTTTACCTTCTGTTTGATGATGAACCTAACCATGTTTTTGAAAGAAAGCTTATTTTACAGTCAGAACACTATTCATTTTATTAAATGACATCTATGAGATATGATGGAAATATATGTGGATGACCTTAATGAATGAAATGAAAAATACTTTATTTATCCCAGAAGGGAAATTCAATCTTGTAAAGCTCACTTTTTTTTTTTTTTTT
>NW_007577905.1:345190-346790 GCF_000690725.1 Stegastes partitus
CTCAGCTTCCTTAAGAAGTAGAGTCTGCTCTGACCTTTCTTGTAGATGTAGTCAGTGTTGCATTTCCAGTCTAGTCTGTTGTCCAGCTGAACTCCAAGATATTTGTAATTTTCCACCACCTCCACCTCCTCTCCCAGGATGTAGACAGGTTAACATGGTTGGAGGAAAATTAATTATTATATATTGAGCTGTTACGTAAAACTGGACTGATCCGAAGGATGTCCAGTCGGTCCAAATGAGGACCCTTTCAAATTGCTGCAACTTTCCCTTTCCTATTCTTGTGCCTTTTGTCCTCACAGAATAATAAGGCATGTACAGCTTAAGTATATGTGTTTGTATTTGACTTCTTCATGCAAAAACCCCAACACATGAGCAATCTTTAGTGAAAAGGGTGCAGAAGCCTTTGATTAATCATTGTGTGACAAAAACGTGAGTCACAAATGCTCAGGAAACTGTTATTATTAAATACAGAATGCACATCTCAGTGGGTTTCGCATTCCTTTTCGGCTCTTTAGCTGAATTGTGCTACTTCGTAAACTCACACTTAAACACTGGAGAAGAAGATCGGATCATGAAGTGTTACATCCCAAAACTTTTTTAAAAAGTAAGCCTGGCTGTCTCGAATGCTGTGGCGACAGTTTATCCCCAGATAATACCAGCGGTTGATTTCTGAGGTGTGCATGTTGAAAATGAAAATGAAATAGAAATGAACAGTGTTATGAAAAAAAAACACACTGCTCGGTGTTTTGAAAGGTGAAGCCTTGCTTTAATGTTGTTTTTTTTTAAATTATGTATCGTTGGCAGAAGTGGCACAAAAACATACTTATCGTCTCTCATTGGTAAAGAGAAAGGAACATTACATTTCAAGAACAATCTGCCTGCTCCGTTTTTTGTTGAAAAGCGATTGCGATTTTTAAAAAATCCATAGCGAAGAATCCATCTGCTCTAACAGCTGCTATTACTGTCAGCTTGAGATCTGACAATGGAAGACCATCCAGCACCACTGATGAGTTTTCCTCTGTTCCTTCTCCTTCTTTTTTATAAATTCTGCTAATTTGTGACTCACTTTGAATGGATGCACTTCATGCTCTGCAGTGGCTGTGCGTCAGCTAACACAGAAAATTACATTAGACTGCTTAAGTGCCTCGTTAATATGCTTAAAGTTGTTAAATATGTGGAGTAAGTATCGCAATCAGTAATTAATATTCTACATTTTGATGCTAAATTATGCTTGGTGTTATATACTGATGTGTCTTTACCACAGAAACAAAACATATATAATTTACTACTATACTCAGCTGTAGTACATATTAAAGATGAGGCTCTACAGTAATATTAATAATGCAATTTAACTAATGTCATATCAAACAGTGCCTTTAAAAAGTTTTTACCTCCCTTGGAAGTTTTCCTCTTTTCAACATTTTTTTTTTTTGCCAAGCATTTACAAAAAAAAGACTCAAACTGAAAACAGATTCTGACAAATTCATGTCAGTCAGTTAAAAATGTAAACTAAGTGATGGATTATTCACGCCTTCAAGTTGTAGTTAGTAGATGCACCTTTGACTGTAATTTTGCTCCATTCTTCTTTGCAAAAGTCAAT
>NW_007577905.1:348305-349392 GCF_000690725.1 Stegastes partitus
CCCCCATAAGCAAGTTTTGTTTTTTATTTTGAGAAATGAAATAAAGCATGAAATGATGGAATGATGGCTGAACAATCAGTAGATTTTAAAGTCATTTTTAAGAATTTCCTTTAGGACAGAGTTTATATTTTAAACCCCTCTGAAAAGCTGAAGCTACAATCCAAACCGATGCTGAGGATGTCAAGCTGCTTGTGTGACAGTCACGCTTCTGTAATAAAGCTGCATCGCGTATTTGAAATCTATCACACGTGGCTTTATTATATGTGAAAATTCAATCGCTATATCTGTCAGATGAATCACAATTAGATGTTTTCCTCAAATCGTTCAACTCTACTTTCCACAGATTAATGACTTTTTCCACAACAGCTTTGTGTCCTTCAGCTCAGCTTTCCATATAAAACCACTGCTGGCAACAGCACTTCATAAAAACACTCAGCATGAGGAAGTCCAACCCGTTGCCCTCGGCACAGCCCTCCAATATAACCTCGACTTCATCTCACGGCAGAAACGGCTGTTTGATATTCCCGACCATAAACGAAACACATTCTGTGTTTTGCTGGACCGGCTCGTCTCTGCCCTCTGGTTTGATTTGAGAGTACCTCTGCTCCATCTTTATGCAAAGCACACTGATGAAGCAGCCACTTATCATTAAGTGGCTGACGTTGTTATACATCAAGGTTTCCTGTTATCAGCTAATATATGCATTATTAATCCAGATGAGGTACAGCGCTGTGTCTTTATGCATACCTATTAGGAGGCAGGGATATTAATTCCCACCCACGTCTACTAATCCTCATCAGGGGGAAAGTGAAGTTCACACGACAATGTTGTCGGTACGCTGTGTGAAACTTTTGTTTGTGACACCTTGTTCCCCTTACAGCTGGGAAAAGTGTGTGTTTTTACCCTTGTTCAAGATAGATCCTCAATGGATAGATGTCATACAGAGTGGCTTTACTTCCAATCTGCAACCAGTATGTGTGACTGACACATCTGACACCAGGGATGTCATCAGAACTGATAGAGTAACGAGCTGATACCAGGTCATGTAATATGATCTGGTTTGTTTTTCTACAAAGTGAAGGAACCC
>NW_007577905.1:350950-351817 GCF_000690725.1 Stegastes partitus
TTGGTAAATGATTGCCGTTACCATCCAGTCTCTCACAGTTTACCACTGAGCATGAATGAATATCAAAATGCATTCATTTGATTGATACGTCGTGATATTTATGGTGTTGTAAAATCACTATTTGACACATTAAGCATAATTTTATTTATTAACTATAAATTATGTTTTGAATTACAACGGCCATGTTTAAAATAAGAGCTTAACCATTGGTCCTGCCATATACCTTTATAAAATAGATTATTTTGTACATTATTTTTTGGGGAAAAGAAAAGACTATTCAGACATGGCTGCTGTCACAGAGCGATGAGAAAACCTTTTAATTTAAATTTTGATTTTGGAGTGCCTTTTTTTGGAAAGCTGCTTTTTGGGGTTTGTTTTTGTTGTATTGTTGTATCGTCTGTTCAAATACGAAAGTCTTTACCTGACTGTGTTAAGTGCTGTGAGATAAAACATGTTGTGAATTGTGTTGTATGAATAAAACTGAATTGAAGAGGGCTATAATAAGTATGAAGGCTCTGAACAAATGTGCCCCCCCCCTACAGTATTAGGCTGTGACGAACTGCTGAGGCTGCTAAGAGTTGTAATTTATGTTTAATTTTACATGTTTCATTTTTATGAATTGCTTAGTCACAAAAAGGTTCATCACAATTTTCCTCACCCAAACCAAAGTCGGCCTCTTTATGTTGCTTATTACACACCAGGTTAAAAAAAACAAAACAAACAAACAAACAAAAACAATGCTGAAAGTTAAACAAACAAAAATCTCACATCAAAGTAAATGAAGCTAACAAATGTAGACCATTTTGGTGTAATAAATTGCCTCAATGATGAATTAGTTATTAATGAATACTTATTCTGAAGTAGAAA
>NW_007577905.1:352394-353531 GCF_000690725.1 Stegastes partitus
CAATTAACCTCAACATGTTTTTGGACTGTGTGGGAGGAAGCCGGAGAACCCGGAGAGAACCCACGCTGCACGGGGAGAACATGGAGACTCTACGCAGAAAGATTCCGGTGCCCCCACCGGGACACGAACCGGCGACCTTCTTGCTGTGAGGCAACAGTGCTACCAACTGCACCACCTTGCCAATTCAATTCAATTTTATTTGTATAGCGCAGTTTGCAATACGTTGTCACACTTTACAAAGTGAGGTATAGACCTTACAGATTTAAACCAGCAATCCAAAACTGACTTCCTTTGAACAACCGTGGGAAGGACCCATGCTTCATGGTGAGGATGGTGTGTCTGTGAGGATGTGCAGAAGTTTGGTGTCCTACCAACATACTGTCTAGTCTCTTAGCCAAAAGCTCAATTTTGGTCTCATCAGACTAAAGAACCTTCTTCCAGTTGACATCAGAGTCTTCTATATGCCTTCTGGCAAACTGTTTTCTTTTCCAACAGTAGCTGTCTCTTTACCACCTAAAGCTTTGACTGGTGAAGGCCAGTTGTTGTATCTCTGCTGTCTCTGCTGCTGTAGGTTGAACTCCCTTCAGAGGAGTCGTCGGTGTCTTGGTGGCCTCCCTCACTCATCTCTTTCTCACGCAGTGACTTTTGCACGCTCTCCATCTCTTAATGATGGACTCCAAGTCATGTTCAGTGACTTAAAAATGTTCCATCCCTTTGACACATTTACTTCTCAGATGATCTGATTTTTACTAATTGTGTGACTTCTAGCACCAATTAGCTGCAGTTGCATTGAATTAAAAAGTATTTAAAGGGGTGACGACTTGTGCAAGCATTTATTATACATTTCTTTATTTATTTATTTATTTTTAACAATTTTGAAGAAATCTGTTCTGCTCTCTTGACAAATCCATTTTAAGAAACCACAATTGAGTTGACCATGATTCATAGATTTAAATATTAGGGCTCAGACTCCACATGATTAATAAGTATGGACATTAAGCTGACTAATTTTGAACTGAAGCTGTGACCCTACAAGATATACATTAAAATCCAACAAATTTAAGGGTTCCCCGGATCCCCCCATAAGCAAGTTTTGTTTTTTTATTTTGAGAAATGAAATAAAGCATGAAATGATGG
>NW_007577905.1:357039-369245 GCF_000690725.1 Stegastes partitus
ATGTATAGATGGCACCATGAGTCTGTGGATGTACCAAAATACTGGTTGCCAAGATGACTTCCAGTCTACAGATGCTTGAGAAAGAATATTCCAACACATCTAGAACACACTGCCGGAGCCACACAAGAGCTTCGAAAAAGGAAAAACTAAGATCTGGCCAAGAGCAACACAACCTCTCCAGTAAAGAGCAAGTTAAAAAAAAAAAGAATCTGTCAGAAATGTGTTGTCATCCTCCATGTCGAGGAGGATTGAGTCTGTCATTAAAAATAAAGTGGGACGTACGTAGTGTTGAAAAAAATATAGGATTTGAAACTCAGTTATGACTTTTGTTGCATTGAGTTCCTCCTGTGGGGCCTGAATTTTAAATTAATGGTTCGTTTTGAAGTTTACATAAGTGCAAATACTTTATTGTTCGACTCAAATTCACTGCAGTTATTGAGGACGATGCAATTTTGAATCGTTCAAGTGATTTACTAACTTCTGATGTATGTTGAATAGAACATGGACGTAATAAGAAAGGATTTAGAACATCATTTGTTGTATAGAAGCAGTTATGAATTAAACCAGTGGAATCAGAGAGATGAAGTTTTGAGATAAAAAGCATCTGTTTTGCAAATCCATCTTGAAAATACTCACACACTGACACATGCAGTATTTTGCGGGAAATGTGTTGGTGACGAAAGTGAACTTGTTCCACCTAAAAAACCGCCAGTTAATCAGCTCGGCTTCATGCTACGACAAGTCTATAAATAGTATTCATCCTTTAAAGTATTACACAGACTTTTGTTGTTGTCGCCCAAACAGGGTGGCATCCCATAGCAGTCGGTAATCCCTCCCAGGGTCCTGCGCGTTAGTGCAGCAGATGATATGCAGCATTAGCAACAGAGCGGAGACGAGGGGAGAGAAAAGGGAGGGCTGGGGAGGGGATTGTGGAGCTGTGTTGTGTGTCTTGTAGGAGGAGGAGGAGGAGGAGGAGGAGGAGGAGGTATCTGACGGCAGGGAAAAAAAGCCTGAAACCCCCCCAAGGGAGGTTTGTGTCAGCCACATGCTCCGGCTGGTCCTCCCTGAGCCAGGCCTTTTGTCATGCTGATTTGCTCGGCCTTTTGTCCGGGACGTTGATGGAGCGTGCGTGAGGGAAGAGGGACAAGAAAGAAAGACTGGTGCAGACTGTATTTAAATATCAGCGAGAACAAACTTTAAACACAGAAACACAACAGTGGTACCACACAGCATCATGCTTCATCAGTGAATAGGACAGAAAATGCTCTATTATTCCTGAGCAGGACAACTGAAAACACAAGAAAGCTCTGATGTGACATGAACATGTCCAGAAACAATGAAAAGTGACAGATTTGTTGATCATTAGAGAAACTCTTAGCTAATTAATTGTTGAAAGAAAGAAATGATGAATGGAAGGAGTTATGGCAGACATGAAGGGGAAGAAAGAAGGAGGAATGAAAGGAAGAAAGGCACATGGAATAAAAGAGGAGGGAGGAAGTGATGCTGGCACCTGTCAGGATGAGGAGTGAACCTCATCAAGGGTATAGTGAGATGAGTGCTCAGAAAGAAAGAGAGAGAGAGGATGACAGAAAGGGTGTCCCTCTTCCTCGTGGTCCAGCCCCCCAATTTTGACGTCACAAGCCGAGAGACACAAAACAAGCGGCTCTCAGCTGAGCTCCTCACTCGCTTTCCCACTCCGGCGCGCGCGCACTCTCCAACTCGCATCCACGCCTGAGCCTCGGACGCGCCGCGACACCCGCAACCACCTCCACACCAGAAACACTGCACTCCAGCAGCAACAACAGCCATTTGGGTCTCTTACATCTCAAGCAATCTATTGTGAAGGAATGCCTGATTTTGTGTGAAACCGCCGACTACAAGGTGGAGGTGGGGGGGAGAAGAAAAAAGAAAAGGAGCGCTCCAGCCCGAGACCCAAAGAATAGCAGATGTGACAGAAGGGCAGAGGCAGAGAGAGAGAAACTCAATCCCACCCCTCCTCATCTGGGAGAACAATACCCAGCCTGCAGTTGGAGAGGGTCAAGCTTTTGTCCCCCACGCTGCCGCTCCAGGAGCGAAGCGCAGACAGACGCGCTGACACGTTGACCCGCCGCCGAGAGAAGAGCGCAAGACGGAGCAGCAAACAGCGCTCTGCTCACTTTGCTTCAGTACTTGGACAGTTCCCGAGCTAACAACCGCCGCCACAGTGAGTGTGTGAGAGTGTGTGAGAGTGTGTGTGTGTCGCTTTCATGAGTGATTTGGTTTGGAGACCAAGAAGAGCAGATGCAGCCGCCTTGTTCGCTCCAGCTCGGCCCCTGTGGCCCCTCACCGTCCCCGGGCGGCTCCGGCAGCCTCCAGCAGCTGGAGGAGAAGCAGCTCTTTGAGAAGTTTTGGAAGGGGACTTTCAAGGCTGTGGCCACCCCGAGACCGGAGAGCGTCATCGTAGCGAGCATCACCGCCCGCAGGAGAGTCGCTGAGTGAGTTTTCACTTTCTTTTATTTTCTCAATGTGAACATTAGAAGCTCCCCGGCAGCTTCATTCAGTGCTTTTAACAAGAAAGTCAGTCAGCAAGTGGCAACAGTTTTCTCCATCTCCTGATGCCAGAAGGAACAAATGAGCCTTTGCATGCAGCCTTTGTTGTGTCTTCATGCTCAGACATCAGCATGCTGGAGCTTTAAATCTTACCATAACAAGTGTTGTCTATATAATGAGTTGACAAAATGTCCTAAAAAGTGCATGCTTTTGGTCATTTGCAGTTCAAAAAGTGATATAAATGTAATGGAATAAAGCCACAACAGCAAACACATGCTAGAAAATGTCCATTTCTGCATATTGTAGCCCCGTCTTGACCTAAATGCCCAGATCCAAAGATCAACACATCATCTTCACAGAGGTTAAGAGCTCAAATGTGTCTCTGCTTTGGATTTATCTCTCTCCGCTTATGCATGCAGTCACATGTGACATGCAGCCAAACACAGCTGGCCCGAAGAGTGCCATGCTCGGTTATTTACCCTTTAAAGGTCATGTGACAGCATCTTCGTGCCTCTAATGTCAGACTTGTCCCTTCCTCCCCTTGTGACATGGCTTTGTGCCAGTGCCTCCGTTGAAGGCGCAACATGTTACGTGTTTGTTCTCCCCACTTTCATCTTCGCCACCAAAAGGTTAGCTGCAGCCCTTCACAGCCTCCGAGGGGAGGATGAATGTCTGATGCCTCCTTTTTTTTTTATCCTCCTACGTGCCCCCGATCCCTTGTTTTCATCCCATCTTTGCTCCTTACTGCATCATCAACCATCATCTGCTGCCTTTGACAGCTTTATCCATTCTACCAGGCTCTGTTCTGTCTGCTGTTGTGTTTGACAAATCCGGATATGCAACAGCACATATAGATGCAATAAATGTTCAAACATATATAATATTTGCAGAGACCAAATGCACGCTCACCTATTAAATAGTGCAGCTTGCTTGGGTGACCTTTGAGTGGTTTTGACACCCACTATCAACTTTCTCTCATGTGAAATTAGCTATGTTAATGAGGATTAGAATGGCCCATTTCATCTTCACATCGGCACTGGCAGTGGAAAGACACAGTGAACCAAATAATGTGTCTTTAATGGCTTCTATTACAGCAGGACCATAATGCTGCACGCGGCCTGGTTATAAAGAATTTAATGGGCTTGTAGGGTACGACCAAAAAAAGATTTTTTTATTGCATGAATATGACCAAATATGCCTTTTCGTTCCATCGTGCTTTGCGATGTAGCCAAATAATTGCAGCTTCAATTTAGGTGTCAGTCACCCGTAGACTGGTGCAGATGATAGATCCGACTCTATTCGGGGAAAATTGGCACACGAGAAAAAGGGAATAAAGTAAATGGACCCGCAAAAAGCTAGCTGCCATAAACTGAGCAGCCTTTTTGAAATAGCCAGTGACTCTGGAGCGGGGCCCAGCTGTCTCTTTAAGTTTAGCCTCCCTGAGAAGGAAGCTCTCCTCAAGTGTTGTTTTGCCCCTCCGTCCGGGTGACAGTGACAATGATGGCAGCGTGGCGGGGGCAGACGAGAGCGAACGTCCCCAGAGAGCAGACATAATGTTGCTAATTCGCCCGGGTCTCTTCTGTGACAGGCAACAGCAGCGGTCCACTGTTTGTCTCTCCTCCTGCTTCTGTTTACAGGGAAGAGGAGGGAGCAATACAGCGGGAGTTTCTTTTTTTTTTTGGAGGGGGGGTGATACAGATTGTAAATAATGAGTAAAACACAACAAACAAACGGATGCAGGAGGAGGAGGAGGCTCGAGCATCCCGCCTCCCTTCCCCGCCGCGCTGTTGATTTTCGCAGGAGCCGAGTGCGACTGGGGAATGCTTAGACCATCAGAATTCATGGCCTTAGGCCCGCTCCTCTGCCTCTTTGTCTCTGAGAGGAAGCATTATTATTCACTGTGGATGACTGAGGGGTGATGAACAATTGCGACGAAAGCGAGAGGGCATTATGTACAACAAGCAGAGATGGAGAGATGAGAGGGAGAGCCACGGGGAGATGTTTCATGTTCAATCAGCACCACTCTTCTGTTTTCCTTTCCGTTCTGCTTCCTCTCCTTTTTGCTCCCGAAGTAAAAATGCTAGAGGGCCCCGATAGCCACAGAGGAGTAATTAGAGTTGTCCCTCTCCGTCCTCCCCTCTCTGTCCTCCCCCCCTCGTCAGGCCGGAGGAGGGGAGGAGTTCACCGGCTCTATGCGGCGGGGTGGAGTTTCTCTCAAAACCCATTATGACCCTGCAAGCTGTTTTGTTCATGGGGGGGCTCCTCATTAAAAATGCAGGCTGGCTAACTTTGGGGCAGTGCGTGAATGGCGCTGTGTGTGTGTGTGTTTGCGTGCGTTCATGTGCATCTGTACCGGGGATGTTTTCCAGGGCTGGAAATGAGGGTGCAAGCTTGTATGTGTGTGTGTCTGCCGTGTTAGTGGGGTCTTGTCCAACTCTGTGGCAGATGGCAAGCTTGAGAGTGCAGAGGAAGGGAGGGGGAAAGTGTGTGTGTGTCTGGTAGGGGGTTTCAGGCCTCTTACCTCAGCAGATGCTGGTTTAACGAGGACGAGAGGAAAAGGGTTTGGAGGGGCTTGTACGCTGACAGCACCAGTGGGAATATACAGCCGGGTTGGACAAAATAACAGGAACACCTTGAGTAGAATGTAATGTGCTTCTGTAGCTGCCTCCAAACGGACTTGTTGGGACTGAAGCAGTGATTCTAGTCAGAATTTTTTTTCTTTGGTTTGTAGATCATTGTAAACTGAACATACAGTTGAGATGAAAAGTTGACATACTCAGTCATGTTTGGCAGTCTTGAGTTTCCAGTGACTCATATAACTCTTCATTTTCTATGATTGAAACGCATGTGTCTTTGTCACCAAATACATCCATCCATCCATCTTCTCCCGCTTATCCGGAGTCGGGTCACGGAGGCAGCAGCCTTAGCAAAGCCGCCCAGACTTCCCGATCCGCACACACCTCCCCCAGCTCTTCCGGGGGGACCCCTAGACCCCTAGACCAAATACAATCAGTCATTTTGGTTCTGTTGTAGATTTCTTATAGGTCTTGTGGAAATATGACAAAATCATCAGAGTCAAAAACATATACATATAGCAACTTGAATGATTGTCCGTTCTGGTGATGTACAAAGTTGTTGTCATCCGATTTTCCTCGTAGCAGGACCTCTTATCTTCTTCTGAGTGATTACAATTGACTACAGGTGGTGACTCTTCTGAGCCAGTTTATAAAGGGCTCCATTCATTAGAGTCAGGCACAAACGTGACAGTATGAGGAGCTCTGGACAGATCTGAGAAAAGCGAATCACCGACTTGAACAAGTCAGGAGCCATTTCAAAGATCCCAAAACCATCCGTGCAACCAACTATAAGTATGAAGTGTGTGAGACGCTGTGTCACTGCTACGATCGGGAAGAAAATGAAAAATTATCACCTGTCGCTGAAAGACAGTTGTTCAGGATGATCAAGAGTCAACCAAGAATCACCAAAAAGTAGGTCTGCAATGAACTAGAAGCTGCTGGAAAACAGGTGTCAGGGTCATAATCAAGTGTGTTTTACGTCAACATGGTGCTGCTGAGAAGGAAACGTGTCCTCTGGAAGGGCTTGACCAAAGTTTGCTGCTGCCAGAGGCCTTCTGGAGGAAAGTTCTGTTTGGAGGAAAGAAGGTGAGGTCTTTAACCCAAAGAACACAAAACCGACTGTCCAGCATGGTGGTGGCAGTATTATGGTCTGGAGCTGTTTTGTTGCCAGAACTTGTGCGTTACACAAAGCAAACGGAATAATGAAGAAGCTTGGATTGCCTCTAATTTCATCAAAAACCAATCAGTCAGGAGGTTTGGTTTTGGACAATAAACAAGACAATGACCCCAAACACACATCAAAGAAGAAGAAATGACTAAATCCAGCTAGAATTAAAGTTTTGTCCTGGTAGTCCTGACTTAGACTCCATCAGGAACCTGTGGACTATGATGAAGAAACAAGTGTGTGTCAGAAAGAAAGCATTTTTTTTTTTTATTTTAACTTCAATTGTGTCAAGAGGAGCAGCCAAAGGTACAACCACAAGCTCGTGAACGGTGAATAAAAGCACCTCGTTGATGTGAAAATGGCCACAAGACATGAACTAAACATTAGTATATAAATGTATTTTTGACTCAGCAAATTTTGTCATATTTCCAGAAGACCTATAATAAATCAGTGACAGAACCAAATTCAGACCTTTTTTGTTCCATTTTTACAGTTTTAGGCTCTTGTAAATGGTAAAGTTTTGGTAATTTGGAATGAACATACCGTTCAAACCCTCCAGTGGATTTTGGGATTCACAGTGTTGCAAACATCACATGATGTCAGATCTTTTTTAAAGAATCTTGAGCACGATAAATACTGAACAGAGCTTGTCAGCGCTCTTTGTTCTGAAGTCTTGTCTAATAATTGTCTTTCCAGTGCTGCTATATTTGCAATAAGCTAATATCAGGTTTGACTCACACACACACACAATTGAAGCTAATGTGGTCGTTGTGTTATCTGTGATGAACGGACGGTTTGGTTGCTAATTTCACTGCTTGTCATTGTTTTCTCTTCAAACCAGATTTGACTAAGCAGGGAATTTGTTTTCAACATGTTTGATTTTGTGACCGCTCAGATTTCTTGCTTCTACACGGATCATTTTATTGATGTTTTTTGGGTCCACCTCCTGGGCATCGGGGTTACACAATTTGCTCAACAAAATGCCTTTTGGTTTTGAACTGTCAGCTCCTGCTGTTTCCAGAGAATGCTGGAACACAAAGAAAACAAAAAAAAAAGCAAACAAAAAAAAAAAAAAACATCTCTGAGAGTGGGAAGAAATGAATACAGGATACAGAGTCTGAGAAAACATCAAGGAGAAGCAGTCGCCGCTCCCTCTGGGACGAGGCATCGCTCTCTTTTTCCGTCTCTCTGCGAGAATGACAAACATGATTTAGTGACGGACGAGGGGTTTGTCTGCCGTTATCCATCTCTCTGTCTGTGCCGCCGCTCTCTCCATCGCCGAGTATCTTTCCCCGACTTGTCTGCCTCCCCTCACATCAGTATCTCTCTCCTTGCTTCTCCCAGTATCTCTTCAATGCGCGTTAACTCGCCCTCTCTGCGTCTGTGTCATATTACTCAGAGAGCGCAGGATGCGGCTGCTGAAGCATGCTGACAAGAGAGTAGGAGATGATGCCAACTCCCCAGGCAGGAATCGGACTTATCACCGAAATGGATTCGTGTTTCATATTGAGACCAAATCCATTTGAATCCAACCACTGTTTGCGGTTTAACCCTTGGTGCGCTGTTCTGGTGTGTTTACGGCATGGGAATAGGAGATATTGGACAATGTATTGGACTATTAAATCTGCATGGCTAATCCATTTGAATCAAGCGGCCTCATATACCCTCATAACATTTACCTGGACATTCGGAAACATTTAAAGCAGAGTTTATGCACACAAAGCTATTGTGCATGGTGCAAACTGGTAGCCGGTGTAAAGACAGTCAAAGGGGAGTTATATATTCTCTTTTGTAACTGCCACATTCTGCACAATCTGAAGTCTGTTGATTTATGCCAGTTAGACAACCATTGGAAGTAATTTAACTGTGAGAAAACGAAAGCACGTACGATGGACTCAGTGTCTTTGAAGTTCTGAAAATGAATGGATTCTCTCGATATCTACCACTTAAAGCAAAATTGGACCTGCAATTCACAAGGTTGGAAGCAAACAACGCATCTGAATGTTTGACAGAAGGCTCAGCGGTGTTGGCAAAACAGCAGTGAACGAGTGTAGTTTAGATGAAGACCTCTTATGGAAATATGAGCTTTTCAGTAACTTGGATAAGATCAAGGTTTTAAAAACAAAAACATTTCCAAATGGGTTTTTTTTTTAAGGGCTTCATAAATGCAAGAATGCAGAGAAGTTCCCCAGTTTTCTTCATACGTCAGCTGAATTGTTTAGTTGACGTATAAAGAACTTTAACAGAAGTCAAAACCCCCCTGGTGCGACTGAAAACAAGTTTTTAATAACAGAAAATGATCCTCTGCATATCAGAAGTCACCAAAATGTCAAAAACGCCATTGTAGGAAATCTACTTGAAATGCTTGGTGCAGTAATCACGGCGCTGTTTCTCTGAGAGGAGTGATTAAGGAAATTTTAATTGTGTCCTATTTTCCGTCATGAAGCACCAAATGTTTGTGGCAGCAGCGATTTGGATCTCTTTAAGTCTCCTCCAGGAGACCAATGTTAGGAAAATAATATGCTGCAGTGGCTGTTGCTGCACCTGTGAGTGATCGTTGCAGAACAGCAGGACGGAGGAAGTTTTTATTAACAGTGAAGCTAAACAGCAGCCACTGTGGGCATAAACGACAAATACCAGATGACACCGGATGTTAAACAATAACAGTTGGAAAACTAGAGAATAGCCGTGAAGTTAGTGATTCAGCTATGCCCATTACATAGCTATGTTTAAATGTATTTTTTATCAAATGACACCTTAAACTACAACATAAGTTGCAGCTCATGGAGGAAGTCTGGAGCAGCAAAGCTACTGAGTGTATTGTGTCACACAAGATTGTGCTTAAACTTCCTCTCCAGTCATGGATAAAACACCTAAACCCAACCTTGTGTGTCAGAGTTACATGTTTAGAAGCTTTTGAAAATAATCCCTCGCTGCATCTCAAGCACACCAGCTCACCTACAGCTCTGCTCAAACACTGCAAAACTGCTCTACACGACAAATTTGTAATATTGGAATAAATTCTGTCACACATGTCCGAACCAGATTGTGAAAGAAGAAACTGCACATTGCACGTGGACAGGATGGATTTTTTTAGGATTGGTCCTGGAAGTCTGATGCAATGTTTCTGAGACCATCACTGGTGCACTATGGTTTGAAGATGGTCTGTCATGAAACTGTTTTTTTTTTTTTTTTTTTGCTTGTTAGACATCTCCTAGCATGTATATTTTTTTTTTAAAAATGCATATGGAGATGTTAAAAAATGTCAGAAACAGGTTTTCTCTGCAGGGGAACAACCTATTCCTTGCATAGGTTTAAACAATAAAAGAGAGAAATAATTTTCTGTCCTTTTAACTCATGCTATCATGAATAGTTTTGATGCTAAGTGATGCTATTATGTGGCCCATAGTTAAAGCAACCTGCAGAGGCCAGCTAGTCAGATATAGCTTATACATATAACTTATACTGTATACTGTATATATAACGTATCTTATTTTATACTTAAATCTCTTCTATTTTTTATTTTTTGGCTCTTTATTTTGTACTTTATTCTACATTGCACTGAAGGAGCTGCTCTTAATCTCATTGTACATGTGTATAGTGACAATAAAGGCATTCTATTCTATTCTATCTATTCTATTCTATTCTATTCTATTCTATTCTGCAGCTAACAGTTAGATTGCCACAAATATAAATCTCTTTATGTGCATCGTACTTGGTCCAAACCCTTTAAAGTCCTGCCGGAGCTGAACTATAGAGTTAAAACATGTGACGTTCATTGTGCTTGAGTCGTATTTTGTCTTCATCTATAGCAAATGTGTTTTATTTAGTAGAACATTCAGTGAGAGCGTGTTCACTTTATCAACGGGCGCAAAAAAAATAAAGCTGACAGAAGAGCAACACATTAAATAATAAAGAGCAATCAGTGGCCCACAGCACAGAATGACTGTAATACATCATCAGAGCTTAAAGGTGTTATTGATGAATGTCAGCGACTCGACAATTACCTCAAAAGGTGATATTTGTGGCTTTTAAAGTTCACTTTGACATTTCTAAATTTCACTATCATCTCTGCATTTGGAAAGACGAAGGCTGTGAGGATTTAGCTCTCGTGGTGAAACCTATTGATTCTGACAGATGATCTTCTGCACTTGTGTGCAAACTTGTGATAGATGTTTAATATAGCCTGAGCGCGACGGGCAGAACGTCTGCGCCTGAAAGCAGCGAGTCCCAGTGAATGGAAAGCTCAATAGAGGCTTTGATATTTGAATCCAGCCAATCTCTCTCCCTTTGTCCTCGTACACAAGCTTCATGAAATGATAGAAGGCTGCGTGTTTGTTTGGGTTTATGAATTGGGGGGATGGAGCTGCTCTGAATTCTACCGGGCAGCGTAGCACATATACGTATGTCATGTTATTACTCTGCACAGTGCATGTGTGCATCGAAACCCCTGAAGGCACTAATGTGAAGAGGAACATGCCTACAACAGAGCTGCACATTAACTCTGTGTTTTGTATTGTTTGTTGTTTTACTCTTCGTGCCTGGCAGGCAACACAGAGATAATACAAGGAGGTGTTTGTAACATAAATAGAAATGAAACAACAAGAACAGCACAAAAGATGCATAAATGTAAGCTGCTTGGAACCTGATCAACATCTTTTAATTTGTTGAACAAGACGTTTTGATTCTGCAGAATTAATTATGAAATGATGCACCAGTGGACCTATAAAGTCACATTTAATACTGAATCTCCCACTTGTCCTGTTTAAACCTGCAAATGTTTAGCTTTGGTTTTGCAGCAGGTTCGCAGTCACCTTAACCCTGAAACACACGTTATTCTAATGTAATAACCACAATAATGACAACCCCTGAGGGAGTCAGGACCTCATCCTCATTCATGTTTCCCCCCTGGTGAGGATATTAAGTCCACTATAGGATTCAGCGAAACACACAAAATGCTTGCATGTGCAGCTGCCTACCTGTACATACATCAAGGTAAACTGTATGTGGGTGCACGGTTACAGTACATATGGAGACTGACACACATTGTGACGGGGAGGGGGAGGGCCTGGACATGATAATTCCTCCGGAGCTGAACAGCAGCAGCAGCATTTTTGAAGATGAAAGCAAAGAGCTGAGCGTTAACCCTTTCCTCCAAACATCAGCTCAAAGCTGCTGTGAAATTTTCCCTCAGGGATTACAGTTCTCCGAGTGTGGTCCACCTCAATGAGGGGAAGCAGCCGCCTCCAGCCACGTCGCCGCCAGTTACTGTGAAGTCTCATATCACAAGGAGCACATTTTCATGAGGAATGTTGTGTTCAGTCTAGAAATAATTTTCTAGTTTTGGGGGGAAAAAAACAACTCAGTTGCAAACCTGAAGGTCAAGAGTCCTGACGATCTGACAGATGTATGAAATATGAAAATAATTCCACTTTACACCCACTGATGTCCAGGTTGTGCTTCTTGTTCTGTTTCATATCCAGGAATGTGCCGGTAGCACCTCATGAGATGATTCATGATTGAAACATTATCTAATTATATGATATTTTAATTTCTGTGCTATTGTGCAGGTCTTACCAGTGTGAGAGGAGGTTTTTCTAATCAAATATTTATTTACTTTTATCTTTGTTCTTGATGAAGCTGAGCCTGCACTCTTAAATGTACGTGTGCATTTATATGTGCATTTTAACCTATATTGCATAATATTTACTCATCATGTCCTGGGGAGGTTTTTTCATCACGTCCTAATGTTTTTATTCACAACTTCAGAGGTTCTTCACTGAGGAACCAAAGTAAAATTACATTTTAGAACTGAACAGATTTGATTTATTGTGAAGAACAGTTTCTTGCATTATTTCATTTAATGCACAGAAATACTTTGATTTTTACATATTTCATGAAGATGTTCTTTATTTATTCTCATTCGTACTATTGCC
>NW_007577905.1:370704-390750 GCF_000690725.1 Stegastes partitus
TCGTCATTTTGTCAGTTTGCCGAGTGCAGACTCCGCAAGAGTGAATATGACAGATGGAGACATTAAGGCGAGGAATCATAATCAATGCGTAAAAATCTCTGAAATGTAAAAAAATAAAATAAATAAAAATCCTGATTTTTAAAAACTGAAATATTTCCTCTGTGCTGTGGTTGATACAGACTCTGAGTGTCTGTGCTTGAACGTCTCAAGTCTTTCACATCTCATTAGAGGTTTCTTATCTGTATGAGCTCTGGCCCGATAATGTTCTGGCCACTTGGCTTTATTGGAGGTTGTAACACATACGGACAGATGTTGCTTCAAATGCTTCTGAACTTTGTGGCTGCTGCATTGCTTAACCCTGTTCAAAGGCTGTGAAAGAAAATGTTAGGTATTTTTTTTGACATTGAAGAAGCAGCACACAACAAGGTCAAAGTGAAGCGAACTGGATGAGAAAAAACGGGACCTCGCTTTTTTTACATTTCGTCCGATGCTGAACTACAGACACGGCGTTGTGTGAAAATCCGGTGGATATCCAGGAATGCGGCGGCTTTGTTGAATCGACATTCGCTTTTTTGTGAGAGTGAAACAGAGAAGGATAGGGGTGAAGTGAGATGAAAAATGAAAAGGAGAAACGGTTATTATTTTCAATGAAGAGGTGAGATGGAAATCAATATAACAGCAGAGCACAGCGTTGGCTTTAATAACGGTTAAAAAAAAAAAAGAGAGAGAGAGAAAGAAGGAAGGAAGAACACAGGAGAGGATGAAAGAAGGAAGGAAGTAAAGAAATAAGAGTGAGTGACATTTTGAGATTGCCCATTCCAGGACACTGGAGCAGCCAAGGTTATTATATTTTACTGAATGTCACATTCTAGCCCGTGAATAGAAATCCTTTCTGGAGCCTTGGCCAAAGGGAATTGAATTATACGTAGGCACATAATGTCCGGCATTGAATAAACTCATAATAGACGATGAGAGAGAAGGTGAAACACTCCTTTGTCCTCTGCCGGCTCTACATGAAATGGACAGTAGTAAATCTTGCAGACAGTAAGAGATGACCTATTCCTCTGAGCGATTCATTAGCAGTGTGTGTGGTACTGAGAGAGGGACGGCTCGCTCATTACGCCCTATTAGGTCTTCACAAACCAGAGATGTCCACATGAAAAAAGGTATAAGCCGACTTTCAACTTGAACTGCTAATCATTTCTGCCTGCAGCAAAGAGACACTGAAGAGAAACATAAACATGGAAGTTGCAAGTGAGCCCAAACTTTCCTTCCAATGTTAATGTACGGGAAGTAGTCAAATGTAGTTTATGATAATTGGAAATGCAAATGTACACAGATCCGACCTCTTTGCTTAAATTAAAGCTTAAGATTTAGATCTGTTTCTTCTTAGACCAGTTCAGTGGTTGTAGAGTGACTGGTCCAATCCAGTTTAGGAACCATTTGAAGGCTCAGATTACAGATTTTAGAATCAGGTTGCATCACACACATACATTCTTCCCTCTAAACTTAGTCATGTACACACTACATGATTTTAAAATAATCAAACACTACAGGATGTTGTTTTTAGGATTATCCTGCCAGAGGGAGCAGATATGGAGCAGTGCAGCACCTCACATGAAACAGATGTAAACAAACTGGAAGCTGTTGTGCAACAACTTACTGCAACACTAATAATACGCTGCACTGAGAAAAACAAAAGCAGAAGATTAAACCATGAATCTGGACGAGAAAAGAGTTGAAGAGATGCAGCGTGTTCTTCAGCAGAAACTGGAGGTTATGAACAGTTATCATATCTGTAGCTAACGTTAGCCTAAATGGCTGCAGTGTTTAGCATTGTGTTCGGCAGTGGTATCCGTTGCTCCGAGCCGTGGTGTCATAATCACCATTTATACAGGTTTTAACTTGTAAATCCATCATCTATACACCGCTTAATCCTTACTAGGGTCGTGGGGGGCTGGAGTCTATCCCAGCCGACTCAGGGTGAAGGCAGGTTCACCTGGACAGGTAACCAGTCTATCACAGGGCTACACTTAGAGACAGACAACCAAGCACACTCACATACACACCTACAGACAATTTAGAATCACCAACATGTTTTTGGACTTGTGGGAGGAAGCCGGAGAACCTGGAGAGAACCCACGCTGCACGGGGAGAACATGGAGACTCCACACAGAAAGATTCCGGTGCCCCCACCGGGACGCAAATCGGCAACCTTCTTGCTGCGAGGCAGCAGTGCTACCAACTGCGCCACCCTGCAGCCTTAACTTGCAAATATCAAACTAAATGGTAAATAGTCCACACTTACATTGAACCTCATAAACTCGGTTCAACAACACGCTTTACAATGTGTGTCTCTTTAACTACACTAGCTACCATGCTATGTGCTCGCCTGCCATGGAGAGCAACTTTGGATTTAGCGTCTTGCTCAAGTACACTTCGACACATGGAGGGATCAGGGATCAATCTTGCAATTACTGGACAACCAGCTCTACCACCTGAGTCACATTATAGACATTGTTGGGGCGGTTCCAATGAGTCTCTGAGCTGTATGGGATGTTTCAAACAGGATCCGTAAACCCCTCGTGTTGTATGGTAATCTGAACATCAGTTCAGACTGAGGTCCCAGGCCGCAGTCCTTCTTCAGTTATTGGAAGGTGGTGAAACAGGGATAAACTGGCCGACAACTTGTCTGCTAAATCTACATATGTTCAAACAATGTGAAGCTAGTTGTGAACATGATTATTCAGTTCATGCATGATATCATGTAAATGCATGAAATTGGTTTTTGGCATTTGATTTCCACGACAACTGGACAAATCAGTTTAATCAAGAGACATATTCATCTCATCTGTACCTAACTGCCTGTAAACTACTACGCCTCTTTAGTGGAGCAGTTTAGAATCAGAAACACTTTAGGTGCCAAGTAGGTTTTCACATACAGTGACTTTGACTCACTTTGGTGCGTCATTGAGCACAAAGCTGGTTGTTTCCATGCCATTTGTATATCTGTACTCATTCACATGCTACTGACATGTAGCTCTGCTGCTAACTGTCAAGAAATTTGTGTCAGGATGAGAAAAAGACACTAAAAGTTATGTTGCTGTTCAAAAAAGAAGCCAACATGGACACACACTGTTCTGGGTAACACCCCACGAAAGCTACAGCAATTAACAGAAATTTAACTGGCATCTATTTTGCTACTGGATGAGCGTTTTTTTGTATTTTACTTGCTGATTGGAGTCTCTCAGGTACAACGATGTGATTGTAAACTGAATGCGCTGATCAAACAAAAACATGAATTTGAAGATAGCTTAATCTGTGGCAAATTAGAGCAAACGTTCCTAAATTATTTATTAGCATGTTACGGACAAAACGATTAATCTGTGAAACAATCGACAGATTAACATATAAAACAAGTAATAATCTGACTTCAAGAACCTCAGTGTCAATGATATAATGTGATGACAGGTTTTGAATATATACATCAGCTGAAAAAGTCATAATCGTAATAAGATCAGTGGTGCTTTGGGGTGTAGACAGATAGTTATTGCCACATCCAACTGGAATGTGCCATTAGGTAGCACAATCACTCATAATGACAGTAGGCTGAAATCTTTCTCCCTCTAAAATTGCACCGAGGCAAAGGCCTCATTAAATATGCATGCACACCCCAGAGTTGGCATATTGGAAAATCTGAAAAATCCTACATAATAGGCTGAAGCCCCTTTTCCCCTGGCAGCAAATTTAACTGTGGAGTTAAAAAACTCAGAGGAGCATCTTATTTACTGCAGCTCCACACACTCACACAGACACACAGGACAAGTTTCTGCTTTAGTTTTGTCTCACTGTGACTGAAAGTTAGCCTCGTTGGTCTCTTTTTTTTGTGTGTGTGCTACACTTTGTAACTGGACCCCTGAAGCGGTCATAGTATTCATTATTAAAATGCAAACTTATCAAAGTCAACTCCTCATCATTTAAATTAAATCATTTCAAGGCTGAGTGGCTCCCACGTCTCGGTCTCCTCCTTCATTTTTCATTTTCGCTCCTTGCCCATCCTCATTTCAGGAAGACGATCTGCCATTCATGTGAAATTGCCACCATTTGCATAACTGATGCAGGGCTAAAGGGTGCAAACTGTGGCGGTGTTGATGTCACGAATGCAATCGGAGATGGTGGCGCTGGGAATTAATTGGCCCGCCGCGTTGCTTCTTTGCCGCCGCCCGGCTCTCACCTCTGCTGTCGCTTCTTGACACGAAATGTCGCGCGATGACAAGAGATCCCGAAAAGCTGTGACACCTCTGAGATCCACGTGAGGCGGAAGACGGGTTTTTGTACTTTGCGGAAACTTTCCGGCGGAGTTGCGTCAGACAGTAGCTGCTTTGTTGAGTTGAAGTGTTTGTTTTTGTCTGCTTTTGTCCTTTTCAATCAGCGAGAGCTTTTCAAACAGCCACAACATGTCTGCATTAAGAATTGATGGCATTAAGCCTCTCATTCCTCATTCCCCTGAAGTAGTCGCAACACTTTAGCCAAACTATGTTGTTATTCCTGTTTTTAATATTCAGTCATAAATAATGGATCCATTTACTGTTCTTTTATGAGCATAAAAATGTGCCAGAATTCATCTTTACATGCCTTTTTTTTTTGATGTCTGTATTATATGAGGAGCCTTGACAGGGTTGTTGATCAATACCAGTGTCTCCCAATTTTAAGGCACTCCCAGCATACAACAACGAGTCATTAGTGCGGTTATAGCTGCTCGAGGGGAGATTTTAATGTGATGGAAGCACACCGAGTGTCATAGACGGTAAAGCAGCCATCACAGATTAGTGCTGGTGCAGAGGGGAGCTGTGTGAAGGATCCTGGTTCTGGCTTTTTTATTTTTGTAGTTTTTAGGAAATCATAAATTCTAATCAGTCACAACATTAAAACCTAATTTTGTGTTGGTTTGTGTGCCAAACAGGATCCCTTTAGTGTACTTAGAAAACTGCAAGTATTTTCTTTAAGTCAATAAGGACCAAAACTCAAAGTCAGACAGCGTTAGATTAACTGTAAAGCAACATGCAGCAAAATGAGGCTCGTTCATGAACACAGACAAAAAAAAATTACATATTTTATACACTGATTGATGAGAGTCTTGATTTCATGTGTACGTCCCATTTATTTGTTTTGTTTTGGGAGGTTTCCACCATCATGCTCCAGTTTTATCGTTATTTAAGTGTGACCTTGTGGTTCATTCTGTCTAATTGTTCTAATATATAATTGGGATTTTTAGACATACAAAGAAATATGGGCCTTTAGCACACATTTGTTTTTAATAATCATAGCTGTTCATTCTCATTTTAATTGTCAACATCAAGTTTTCCGCTGACATGTTGTGTTACAAGCACAGTTGTGTTTCCCCAGCTCATCCCTTTCCCAGGTCACCATGTAAATATTAATCCTGACTTTGATCGTTAGGCTAATTTTGCAGATCCGCTAGACGTCCTACAAAACACACAACAGGGCCTCTGTGGATCAGGCATGTTGCCGTGAATGCTATTCTGAAGCGCACAGGAAGAATGAAAGACAAGTTTGAAAGAGTTTGGAGGGTGGATCAATTGCATCAGGGCTCTTGATCGTGTTCCTCGAGCTGTTCCAGTACAGGATGCTCAGTCTGGAACAATGCTAAGGCGGGTGGCACATGACAAAGCAACATCCACATGGTTTTCCAGGAGAACATTGGACTGTAACGAGACGATCAATGTATGAAGGACGATGAACAATACAACTCTGTGACAGGTGACATGATAAATAAGGCCTTGTTACTGAAATGGAATGAAATTTGAACAGAACAGGGATTGGCAAAGAGCAACGGAAAAAAAAGACTGTGATGGGCTGAAACCAAATTAATCATTACAGGAAGATAAAGTCAGCGTTGGTGACTTTTGACTCACACAGTTAACTATTGGTACGCTGTGCTGACAGGCCTGACCTACAGAGCAGGGCCACAGAGCCCCCTCAAAACAGAAAGCCATCGCAGCTTATTAAGTGTGTTGCACCATCCATTTCCCTCCTTAACTTCCTCTGTCAGAGCACAAACGGCTCCACAAAGGGGAAGTTGCTATAAGACAGTAATGAGGTAGGAGTCGAGCTAATTAGCTCGCTAACTGACAGCGAGCTAACTTAAAGTTAGCAAGCTGGGCAAGCTCGGGGAGCAATTTCCCTCCTCTTCAATAACTCTCTCTGAAATTAAATTAGAACCCCGAGAACAAAACATCAGTACACAGAGAAAGCAGTTAGGAGAGCTATTGAACTGTCTACAGCTAGCATGTTCCCAACTTGCTCATGTGTCTTGAGCTGCTATAGTTCACTAATTTGTCCTGCCCAGCAAGCAGGAGCTGTTCCCTCGTTAGGTCACGTTACCTACACGTTCTAATGATGTTTTAAAGAAAATATACTCATCAAAGAAACCTTTAAAGGCTATTTCTAATTTCAAATAATGTTTCTATAAGGTTAAAGCTTTTAATTGGATCATTCAGAGGATGTTTTGATAACAAAGGAGGCGTTCTTAAACATTTAAAAAAGGTTTTCAATATGTTATCGGGACCTCAGATGACAGAATGTTTTATATATTAAAAGGAATATTCTGCGAATGTTTTGGGGATGTTGTTGAGGTAACACATGATAGAACGTTCTTCCGCAAAACATTCCCACAACGTTAAAAGGCAGCAAACGAGGAACATTCTCAAGCCAACAAAATGCCAAAAATGTATTCTGGATGTTACTGAGGCCCCAGATAAGACAACATGTTTAAGAAAATGTTCCTGTAATGTTGCATATTAGCAACAGTAGTTGTCTGCAATATTTTGAGGATGTTCTGTGGATGTTGTTGAGGTAACACNTTTAAGAAAATGTTCCTGTAATGTTGCATATTAGCAACAGTAGTTGTCTGCAATATTTTGAGGATGTTCTGTGGATGTTGTTGAGGTAACACATGGTACAAAACATTGCTACAAGATTTCATGACGACAAAGAAAGAACGTTCTCAAATCGACATTCAAAAAAAGTTTTCATGAGGCCTCACGTGACCGGATGTTTTGGAAAACGTTCCTGTAGCGTGACTCAGATGAACAAGAAGAACATTTTTCCTGCAATTTTCTAAACAGGTTTTGGGGGAAAATTGCTGCAGATTATGAAGCATCCTCAGATAAAACATTTCCATGATAACAAAGAAGGAACATTCTCAATGCAACATCCAGTTTTAGAACGTCTTTAGAGAACTTTTTAGAGAGCATTCTCAAAACGAAAAGAAAAAAAAAACTCCCTGCTGAAAACTTTCGCAGAATGTTTTTAGAACAAAAAAGGAATCTGGGAAGCTGATGTGCATCATTTCTCATATGACCAAACATTAAACAAAATAATAAAGTATTTATGTCATCCATATTGAAAGAATGAATCGGGGGTTGGGGATGTTTCTCCGCAGTCAAGTCTAAAAAGCCACAAAATTCAAAGATGCCCTTTGAATCTGACACATTACAAGGTTTCTTGATGTGAACGTATACATTTCAGCTTCTCGCTCTCATCACGATTCTGACTCAGCCATGTGTGAAGCCGCCTTATAGCGCTTTAAGTCAAATTTCAGAGGCACAGACTCCCTGATGCCACATTGGACAAATATAGATCAGAAAAATGTCAAAGCAACAAGCTGGTGGAAAACGCTGCCACGTCAAGGTCAATATCAAGGTCGCAGAGTGACAGAGCAGAGAGACTTGTTGTTCAAAAAAAAAAAAGCTTCATCTTCCCAGTGTGCTACTTCCCAGTGTGAGTGTTATTCCCACTGACGTTCCAGTAGCCGGCACATCCTACTGAGACCTGATTAGGACAAATGGAGCTGACAGGTTTGTCGCTGTTCCCCGAGTAAGAGAGACGTGCTGGGAAGTGGAGTAGAAATCTCCTGTTCTGTCAGGCCGAATCACACCAACACGACATCGATGAAATGATCCTTTTAGCAAACTCGCTTCACCTATTTCAGACTATTTGATTGTCAACCGCCCCCATTACGTCCCCCCTCATGACGAGGCAACAACATCTTTGTTTCTCTGCGTCGTTCCCTTGTCAAGTGGACGATCTCTCCGATTATAACGACCTCAGCAAAAGGATAAGTGCAATTTTAGATTTTGCAGACTACAGAAAACCATTTGGGAAGGTGATTATTTTTACATAGCATCAGCATACTGCCCGGCCCAACGCAAGATTGGTGTTTCTGTTGCTCAAGTTTCTGGAAATGGCTCATTTCTTTCCTTAATTAAGTTTAGTAATAGCCTTGTTAACTGCTCAGTCATTAGACATATGTTGAATGTGGAGGCCGTGAGAGCAGAAATTACTTTGCAGCTGCAGCTCAGCGAATGCGTCGCCGATTCATCCGTTTGCTGACCGGTTTGTTTGGTCGGGGTTTGATGACAAACCACTCAGCCTGGAGGATTAATTAAAGGATATTATACAATCTCTCTCTAATGTTTCTGGTCTGTTCATTGATGTCGTTATTGGTAGTGGTTAGATAAGCTGCTTTATGTCAGAGATTTTAGCATCATGTTATCGATGGCAGTAATGTTTGGAGGACTCGTCACAATGATTTTGGGATCTGAGGTATCTTTGAAATAGCTCCAAGTGACTTTCCTGAATTGTTCAAGTCAATGATTTACTCGTTTCAGATCCTCAGACGTGTACTGTCTGTGGCTGAGTCTAATGAGTGCATCAAATCCTATTTAAATTGGCTCAGAGGAGTCAACAGCTGTAGTCGATCGCAATCACTCACAAGAAAGTTAGAGGCCATGCCAGTAAGAAAATGTGATTAACAGCTTTCTGTGGCACCAAAACTCATCATTCAAGTCACTGATGACAAGATGATTGTTTCTCTGTGACAGAGACGCATGTGTTTCAACGATACCATCATCAGGTTTTAGGGGTCGCTGGAAACAAACCAGTTAGCATTTTTTTTCCAGCCTGAAACATTTATTGAATAAATTGTGATGACATTTTGCACATTTTTGGCTCCCACACAATGACTTCTCTGGTTCCCCTGACCCTTCATTTGGTGCTAAATGCAACTAAACTGCATCCTCACTTGTGTTTTGGAAGAAATATGATTTGAAGGCCAGATAGCGAGTCAGGAGGAGAGGATGGAATATGTTCGTGTGTGTGGGACAAGTGTCCAAGTTTCATTAATACTCACTGTTAATAATTTTTTCTTTTCATTTGCCCTTTACAGTAGTTACCTTTAGGCACCAAAACTATGGTTAAGTTCAGAAAGTATTACACTTTGACTAACACAGAGGTTTTGTTCAGGCTCCAAAAGTACCTTTTTTTAGATTTAAATATCCCAGCCTTTATTAAAATACAACCCTTTCTCTACATGTTTGACGCTTTTCGATGGCTGGTTCGCTGAAGGTGAAGCAATAAAATTATAGCAAAGATATGTTGATTTAAAATGCCACACACACCTGATAATGTAAGAAGTTTTTTCCTACATTTGTTATTGTTGTCCTTTTTTTATAAATCCCTCAAAGTATATTCGTATACAAAATAATGCTGGCGTCATTTCAATTCATAGACTGTGGATCTTAAGTTGGCTGCTTATGGAAACTAGAAACTGGCTTATGGAAAGTATCCTCAGGAGGGGAGCGATTGCAGTCAGCGCTTTTGTATATGCGTCTCCTCCGTGTGGTTTGGTAAGTTAAATGAAGAGAATTTAGCTTAGTTGTGTAGGAAAGCAATTTTGTGAAGAGGGTTGCACATTCTGAGGTTTATTTCCTACTACTTGAAAACGCTTGAAACGCCTTGTTTGAAGCTGAGGCCGTTCTTCTGTTACTGATCTACATGTAACACGGTCGTATAACTTCTTCCTAACAGCTAGTTAATAATAATAATAAACTAGCACTTTCTTCGCAGTCTATCCCTGCAAGGGCTCCTTCTGCCGGGGCTAAGCTACTCCTTGGGTGAAAGAATAGAATAGAATAGAATAGAATAGAATAGAATAGAATAGAATAGAATAGAAAAATACTTTATTTATCCCAGTCTGGCAAATTACTGTTGTACAGCAGCAGCAAGAGAAAAACACCAATCACAACAGAAAAAGAGCTAAAGTTAAATACTATTTTAAAAAATTAAAAATAAAAATAAGTGAATACAATAAAATAAATAAAACTGTACAAAATGTGCAAACCAATGTTCTTTGTATTCATCGGGCCTGCTGACCAATCAAATTGGGCTTTTTGAGAGACAGGAGCGTTTGAGGTAGTAGTAAACAGTATGTGTCTTTTAAACATTAAAGCATGTAAACATCATCCCGCAGACCCCCAATATGTGAATTATAAACCCATAAATGTGCATAATGTGAAGCTCTTTAAGATTTTTGACTTATTGTTCTGATTTACTCTGCAGCCTTCGTGAGGAGGTGATTCGTTGTACATTTAGTGCCAGTTTCTCATTAGCCGTAGACGGCCCTGATGAAATGAATCACAAACTCACTGACTCGATGGCAGATTTGCTCTGACAAGCATAGTTCAGATATAAGTCAGTGGGGCAGTGTTGGACTGCTGTGAATATCTGAAAATGAAAACATCTGAGTTTTTTCCTTTTCAGCTCTTGATCCATTTTGATTGTAAAGGAAACTCCCTCAGTTTAACAAGCCGTTCAAAAACAACCAGTTGTTGCAACAGTGAGTTGAAATCCACAGTTAAATGCGGCTTTATTGGCTGCTGTGGAATAAATTTGTCTTTGACCACACCTTGACAGCAAACCATTACAAACTAAGAGCGTCCTCAGAGGAGCAGCCTTATAAAGATACGGACGCCGCATGGCCAGCTGAATTTGTCCACTAATTAAATTTATCTGGCAGGGATCGGGTTGATCTGAGGATATTCTACCTAATTATAAGAAATATAATTAATGTCTCTGGCATGTGAGCTAATTTCAGCGGCTTCCTATCACTTTTGATAGAAGCGAGGAGATTTTTTTTTTTTTCTCCCCAGTGTTGCATCGATGAAAGAATCGGTTATCACACTCGGCCCGATTCATTTGAAAAACATGAAAGCCTCTCCGATAGCCACATAATTAAACTGTTATTTTGGGGCATTCAATTTAAACTTGGGCTCCGCGGTGCCCTTGTAGGAGAGAGAGAATTGCTTTGTCTCAGCACTCTCTTTGACTCCGAAGACAGTTTAAGGAAATCCAGTCGCAATAAAACACCAGATCTGACGACGACGAGAGGCCTCGGAATTAATGGTTTGCCTTTGATCCGACCGGGGCGATGCACGGGTGCCTTTTGTCCTCATCTAAATGAGTTCTTAGTTCTGTGGAAGAAGACTGCTAAATTATTAAGACCGTGCTGGAAGTTTCTCCTTTTCCTGCTTTTGCACTGAGGGAGCGTTTCCAAAGGTATAAAAGCCTGAATCACGACTGGAGTTACAGGACATCTGCCTGATCTAATTGACTTCCACACTAACCCACATTGTGTATTTTTGGATACCGCAGCAGTTGCATTACATCATGTGATGGACTTAAAGCTGCCAGCTGCAATTTGACTCCAGGACAACTTCATTCTGTTTGATGTATTCAGCCGAGGTGGCCTGTGAAGGGATGATTTGCGTAAACAAATAGATCCTGACTGGTGGCATAAACCTTCTCATGATGGCCAAAGGGCGAACTTAATGTACTGAGATATCAATGTCAAAGTCAAAGAGCAGAATACGGTCTATTTTTAATCCACTTATCTGAGTCCTTGATTTCCTGCACATTCGCCTCGTTATTCAGCCTGATGAAAAATGCTTTTGAGACGCGGCGCTTTCGAGACGCAGGCGGCGCAAAATGAATCAAAAACCACTGCGCGTGTGTTGATAAGGAAAACATTTTATTTAAACTCATTCGGCGTGATAGCTATACCAGGAGACGTGCAGCGGGAAGCGGGAATCCTTTGGGCGTACGTTGGCTTGTTGACTTTTCACTCCTCCTCTTTAAGAAGACCCCTTTAGGGCTTGAAGTGATTGACATATTTACTCCAGCGAAAGTCCTCCACCGTCCCTCTCCTCATCTGTCACCGGCCTTAACGACACCTCATCCTGCTGAGAATGGAGCGAGAGAGGCAGAAGATTAGGGGCTTATACTGTATTGGAAAGGACGAATAATCTCAGAGACACCCTATCTTTTCTCATAAACTCCGAGGCGGGTGGACGGTCCTCCAGCCCGACTGACGGACTGATTGACAGCCGCCAAGGTTAGGGTATGTCAGCTCGGAGGAGTCAAGTTTAAATATCCATTTAGCAACACTCCGTCTTAGTCCTCGGGTCATCACTGTGGATGACCGCCCGTGTTATCAGCTCTAATCCTGGCCTAAAGCTCCTAAAGTTCCCCTGCTCTCACGGGATCAAAATTGCCTGGAGATGTGAAAAGGTTTCGTAATCATTTCTAATCTTTCTATAATTTTCAAAGTCGAAGCATCAGGGCGAGTTTCTGTCTGGATGAATTTAAGGTCCACTGTTGCCAATAATTTAGCAGAAATCTACGACTGCAATATGTGAAAATGAGACGTTCTAACCTTGGTAATATGTCCATATGGTGTTTTTTTTTATATGCTAGAAGATATGAGCAAAATAAACAGTCAGCGCACATAGGTACGTATTTCAACCTCAAAAACACAGATTCAGACTTCCAGGGTTTCATATGTAATAATAAAGACAAAAATCCATCATTATTCTTCAGAATCAGTTCCCAGCTTGAACATGTGTGGCTGAATTTCTCCAGGAATTCAACTTGTACTTGTGTAGAGTAGCTTTACAGGTTTTTCTAGAAGAAGTAGAGTTGCATCTAATTCAGTTTCAGAAAGGAAGAGATTATTGTCATGGAGAAACCTTCAAAATGTCTAACTTCAATACATAAAGATGAGTTTTTAGGAGTATAGTCAGTGTATATAGGGTGATAGTAACCATGAAAAATTACAATTACCATGGCTGTGTCCGACATCACTCCCTATGCCCTACATAGTGCACTATACAGGATGCACGCCATTTTGTAGGGGTGTCCGGATGTTAAGTTACAAATGTTACACCCTGTATAGTCACTCAAAACATCCCACAATGCAAAGTAGTGTACAGCCGATGGTCACTAACCAGTAATATGGACCGTCATGCATTGCGCGACAGGAAATGGAGATGAAGGAGAGCGCGGAAAAGTTCCCGTTTGTTTTGTTAAATGTTATTTAACAGACAGTGAATGTGGCTAAAACTGCGGCGCTCGGTTGTGATGTGGACACACAACACCACTTTATTTAAATTGCTTTTAGTGACTGGATCCTGAAGAAACGCTCTCATCTGGTATGTACAGCAAAATGACAATAAACTTGATTTAATTTGATTTCTTAGCTACGCAATAAACTGTTAATTTGATGTGTTTGTACGACGCTGCTGCGGCACAAATCGCGGCTGACGAGCGACGTAACTAACAGCTCGAGTCGTGTCCGAGATGATGCTTATAGTGCACTACAAAGTGATCACTGTATAGGGAGTAGGGAGTGAGTGGGTGATTTCAGACACAGCCTGTGTTTCCAACTTTGTTCCATGAAAAATGACTTTAATTTTATTACCATAATGTTGAAACCAAGACACTTTGATAACCTTCACCAATGCTTTTGTTATCTAAGGGCCACCTCTAATCATCAGGTTCCTTTTGCCCGACCAAGCTCATGCTTGAATACTTTTTCTATCATAAACTGAATATAATATATATATGTATAAAATGGTATCTGTGAAATTTTCACTTGATATCAATCAATTATTTTCCAAGATTCTGATCGACTCACGAAATTTGAGGCGATGTTTCAACGACGACATCTTAATTAAAATTAAAAGCCTGAAATGTTCACTGTTATTTCTCATGGTGTCATTGATTCAGAATCTGTGTTATACCAGTAGATCAAATAGCTTTTGATTCTAGGTGAGTAGAAATATGACAAAAAAATAAAGAATTTGGACTCCATTTTGTAGACTGGAGACACGGTCAGCTTTTATAACTTACTGGATTCATAAACCTGTTTGTAAGAGATGCTTAAAGTTAAATACATGTGCTCACATTTCAGAGTTCAGCTCGTGACGTTGGTCTTGAAAGTTTTTTTCTCAGTGTAATTCAAAGCAAGAGAATCCATCAAACAGCTTTCACGATGATTTAAGATGGACTGACCCTTTAAACTGGAGATTATTATTATTAATGATAGTATTGTCATGAAAACCTGAGGCCATTACCATGCACACATATCATGAAATATCGCCTTTTATTTAAATATTTTATTCCATAATATATGATAATGAAGATTCTCCAATTTCTTGCTGCAACAGGATTTTTTTTTTCTAATAACTTGCCTACAGTTTGTATAAACAGTGATTAATGTGAGGTTGCTTTTTGCATTCAGGGATACAGACATTCACAGAGTTATTTATTAATTGCAGGCAGTTTCCAACAATACTCGGCTAAAATGGCCCCGTGGGGATGGAGCTTAAGTCACTTTTCATCAGGCCTCATCTGGTTTTTTTCTCATAATCTGCTTCCGCTCAAAACACTGCAGGATCAGACTCACCTTTTTTTAAACCTCGTCTCCTTTAGTTCCCCTGAGAACACAAGAGTGGACTCCTCGCTCCTGACTCACTTCTCCTTTTGCCCTTCCCTCGCTATTATTTCCCCCCTTCGGAAAATGCGCTTATAGGATTTCTGCGACAAAAGGAAGGGATTCAAGTTTGCTTCTCGGGGACCTCGGCTCTTCATTTCACTCCTGTTTGCCAGAAAGGTGACAGAAAACATGCTGTTAAGAAGGCGGTGACGACTGAAGCAGGTGACAGGCTTTGTGCTGAACACCTCATACGCGCCTTGAGGGATTGTTTTTGAATTTATTTCCCAACATGTCCTGCACAGTGGAAAATGATGTGAAATATGCAATTTACAACGTTACGCTTGTTTACTGAAGTTATGAAGCAGTGATGGTTTTCAAACAGCTCCCAAAATCGATCGTAGTTCAGTTCGCTCGGTCGGCGTGAAGCTTCGATGGAATCTGTTTTTACTCTGAACTCAAAGACAACAAGTGAAAGTTTAAAGAGCAACTGACATGTTGGCGACCCCGGTGGATTAATGTGTAGGCAAATGAAGTAAGAAGCGTATTTAAAGAAAAAAAAATCTATTTAAAAAAACCCAAATTTGATTGTAACGTCACAAAAAGAGGAAGTGAGGTGCAGAAATGTGGATGCTAGCAGCAGTTTTGACACTGAAGAGGTGGAAAATATCCAACATGTTTATAATCATGAGCCTGCTCGGTGTTCAGAGGACCAGACACAAGATGGAGAGTAGAAGAAATAATCATTGTCAGTGAGAATTTTATCCGTGTTGTGAGAACTGGTGGAAAACATAAGCGTCACATTGTGTTACATCTCAGTGCTATAAAGTTTGCTATCAGGATATAGAATAACGAGCATTAACTGTTTAACACTGGCAGGAGTTTTGGCATTTAGTGTAACAGAAACTAATGCTGGAAGATCATCTGGTGTCAGTTATACCTCGCTTGTTGATGTTTTACGATGATGAACAGAGAGGTTGGAAAGAAATAATTAAAATTTGCAAACCTCCAGATCATAGTTCACATTCTTGTCAAGCTGAATATCTGACAGATGTGGAACCATTTTAGTCCCAGAAACTGCTTCTGATAGTGGACCTGAAGCAGATGTGGGCACCGAATGAACCAAACTAAAGTTTCAGCTTCACACATCCGTATTTTGACAACCAGAACTTTGTTGTATCTTTGGGAAGACATCCCTCCAATCTAAAATCCATCCATCCATCATCTATACACAGCTTTATCCTCACTGGGGCCGTATCCCAGCTGACTCAGGGTGAAGGCAGGTTCACCTGGACAGGTAACCAGTCCATCACAGGGCTACACTTAGAGACAGACAACCAAGCACACTCACATTCACACCTACGGACAATTTACAATCACCAATTAACCTCAACGTGTTTTTGGACCTTGTGGAAGGAAGAACCCGGAGAGAACCCACGCTGCACGGGGAGAACATGGAGACTCCACGCAGAAAGATCCCGGGTGTCCTCACTGGGATGCAAACCGGCAACCTTCTTGCTGCAAGCTGACGGTGCGAACCACCGAGCCACCTTGCAGCCCCCGATCTAAAATAAGTACCGAAAATAACCACCTGTTTTTTGTTACAGACGCAGCAGTAAAGACTCTTCAATTGCACAAAAAGTACTAAAGCATAAAAGCTCCATTGTTAGAAACAAGTGTGCAAACTGAACAAACACAATAATTCACCGTGATGAAAAACTGTGAAATGCAAAGTAATTAGCAGAAAAGACAACCTTTCTAGGCTCAGACTTACAACCACTAATGCACCAAAGGAGAGATGACTCCCAGATGATACGAGGGTGATTCAAAAAGTTCTCATCCTCAACCTGAAACAAGGCGTAGCTCCCATAACTGTGTACGATTAAGACTTTTATCACCGTCCACAAAAACCTAAATGCTTCCATTTTCTTCAGATCAGAAGTTCAAGGTAAACTCTGAGGACACCTTTGACTTGCTTTCAGGCTGATCCAGCCAAATACGTCGGGACATTTGGGACTCAGGATGAGACATGTGTTCATCACTTTGATCCCGAATCAAAGAAGCAAAGCAAACAATGGAGACACACCGGTTCTTCTAAAAAGTTCAAGCACGTGGCATCTTTTGTCAAGGTGACGTCTTCTGTGTTTTGGGACAGCGTTGGATTGCTCAGGATTGACTTCTTGCAAAAGGATCAAACCAATAATGGGGACTAGTACTCATCAGAATTGCGAAAGAAGCAAACAAAGGAAAAAGGAGAGGAAAGCTTCGAGGTGGAGTGCTGTTGCTCCAGGACTACGAGTCGGTGGCAGAAGCAGCCAAATGTGGCTCTGAACTGTCGCTTCATGCCCCTTAGTCACCCCATCTGGCCAGTCTGATTCCTATCTGTATCTCCAAACTAAAATCATAGTGTAAAAGTTGTCATCCATACAGCTTAGGGATCTGGAGGATCATGATTATGGCTGGAAGGTGGAACATCGATGGAACAAGTGCATTGAAGTTAAAGTTGAACAATATTGCAAGAAAAGTCTTTTTCCTCAGTCTGGTGAGGCCAAGAAGTACCTTCTTAACATACGATGCATTTCTAAGACTCCTGCTCAAAACTTTTTATGTCAATTTCTGCCAAAATTAACTTTCAAATGGTCATTTACAAGAAATATTATGCATACATTTTTTAAATGAAGTCCATCCATTCCATCCATTATCTATACACCGCTTCATCCTCACTAGGGTCATGGGGGGCTGGAGTCTATCCCAGCTGACTCAGGGTGAAGGCAGGTTCACCTGGACAGGTAACCAATCTATCACAGGGCTACACTTACAGACAGACAACCAAGCACACTCACATTCACACCTACAGACAATTTAGAATCACCAATTAACCTCAACATGGTTTTGGACCTTGTGAGAGGAAGCCGGAGAACCCGGAGAGAACCCACGCTGCACGGGGAGAACATGGAGACTCCAAGCAGAAAGATTCCGGTGCCCCCACCGGGACGCGAACCGGCGACCTTCTTGCTGCCGGTTCGCGTCAAGCTGAAGTCAATCTGCAAATTGCTTGTTGATGCTAACTGTTTGCATCCAACCAGTTTTTGAATGGGGCCTAAACTGTGTCCTGTTTCTTGCTTGTGAAGGCTGCAGATTTTTCGAGAGTGTGATGATGACAAGATACTTCAGCCCTTAAAATAGTCCCGTGCAAATGCATCTGCTGTATTTTTGGTCTAAATCTATTCGCTGAATTGACCACAAAAAGATTCCCTGAGACGTATGTGGCTCACCATCTTGCCTGTAATCTTTGGGGGATGTTAAAAAAACACGTTCCACCAAAAACAAGAGTGTGTCACAAAGCTGTACATTGTTAAGGATGTTTTTTTTCATTTGTGAAAGTACTATTCATTCCTAAGTTAGTTCATCACTTCTAATGACCAGCCAGCTGTGAACACAACCAGCTACACTCACTCCGGTTCGATAAACACTACGAGTAATAATCAGCAACAATACGACACCATATGTGCGCGTCGCTTTATAGGTGATGCTGCTCATTACATCCACATTAGCGCAGTACAGTAGCACGCAGCCCGATGCCGCCGCGTGGTGAATCCTTCAAACAAAACCTTTGACTTTTAGGGGGATTATCCTTTAATAGGGTTTAAGCCAAATATAAGAAGACTTTTAATTACGCCAATAATTTCAAGCCATGTGGCTGTGATGCTTTTTCAATTAAATGTCATTACGGTTTTCTGTTTGTCACGTCAGCCTCCAACTTAGAATTACAAGACTATGGAGACGAGGGGCTCACGCAGCTTTTACATGACTAGATGAAAATGACACGAGACATGTGGCTTATTGTTTGTTTATTGTAGTATTAGAGTACATCGGCCAAAAGACAGAAAATATTAGTAATAGTTGCATAAAAAATTGCATCCAGAGCAGGTCAGATACCTCTTGTTGAGGTTAAACCCACAAAAACTGCTTTCTGCGTCAACAACGGCTACAAGTAAACATATTAAAGAGAAATGCCCATTTAAAATAAATTATAACAGCCTCAAATAAGCATAATGGAGCTTGTTTGTCTTCCCGAGCAACAGAGGTTACACAGCTAAATAAATCCCTTCAGGACCTTGACAGCTTTTGCCTTCCCACACATTAAAGATAATGGAATAATTCACTTGCCCTTGAGCCCCCTTACCGTGCATCCATACAGAACTTCTTATTGGGTCGCCGGCAAATTGAATGAACCCGCTTTCCATAAAAAGGTAATGGACTCCTTCGGATAGCCCTCTAAATAACCAGGACGGAAGGGGAGGTGAGATGAACCAATTTATTATCCGACTTTGAAGAAGGTGCGTGCGGAGGGTAAGGTCACTCTCTCATTGATCACCGGTTCCCCCGTAGGGAAATGATAATTATGTGTACCAACACAGACCGAGGTCACCTCCAACCACCACCAGGAGCAGGTTAGAAACCCTCTGCAGAGAGGATGTATCCAGGGCTCTGCTGTGCAACGCAGATTAAAACTGTCCCTGAACCAGTTTGATTTTATGGAGATGTTCCTTAAATAAAAGCACAGAAGTTGTTAAAAAGAACATTTATTTTTAGGATGTTTTGTTTTTTAAGTATTACATTAGAAAATATTGTACTCAAATAGAGACGGTGACCTTGCTAACATAACAGTGCTGCTATAAAAATGTGTCTGACAACAAAAGTAAATTTGCAGCACATCTAAACTGCTGTGACACAATTTGTCTCGTACAGAAGACGCCGATCGCTCACGTTTCGAGATCTTAAAATCTATTCTTTTAACTAGAAATCTGTCATTTGGTCAATTTAACCTCCGGTAAGCAAGTTTCTGTTTGCATGTTCTGTGAGGCCTGCAGTAACAAGGACGTCATAGAAACCTGCACTAAACATGTTTGTTATGCAGGCTCAGTCTCACCAACCTAAATCATCATGTTGGGCTGCAACACAAATCTCCCGATTAATTGAGAGGACAGACAGGTAATAAAGTTTCCATCTGGCATCTGTCTCTGCGGGGACAGCTTTAGTGGGGGGAGAAAACCTAACCCTGTAGTTTTACAATGTGGGACAACTGTGAGTGAGCTGATACCGTGACAAATAATTATTATTGTCATTATCAAATAATCTACATTTGATTCCTTAATTAATCAGTAAATCCATAATTTGTTAGAAAATATTTAAAAAAAAAAATTTTTAAAATGCAAACCTCAAACTCAAACACATTCAGCTTCCCCTGCCTGAGGTGAGGAAGTAAAAAAATCTAAATAATTGATTATCTGAAATTTCTATTTATCTATAAGGTGCATTTGAAAAGTTTCATGATTATGCCTAAAACAGACTCAAAAACCAAACCTGACATAAATTTGGTTGCTTTCCCCTCTGAAATAGTCTCTTTGTGT
>NW_007577905.1:392841-393595 GCF_000690725.1 Stegastes partitus
AAAAAAAAAAGTTTGTTTTCCAGTTCTGGTGCTGTGTATTTAGCTTTTTAAATGTTTGTCTTCAAAACAGCAGTGCCGTCTTTTCAACCATCACCATGTTTCCATGACACATAGTTATGTGCAGTTTGAAGTATAGCAGAGGTGTCAAATCCTGGTCCTGGAGGGCCGCAATCCTACATGTTTCAGATGTTTCCCTTCTTCCAACACACCTTCAAATGATCAGCTCATCATCAAGCTCTGCAGAAGCCTGATAACGATCCTGATCATTTGAATCAGGTGTGTTGGAAGAAGGGAAACATCTAAAACATGCAGGATTGCGGCCCTCGAGGACCAGAGTTTGACACCCCTGAAGTATAGCTTTAGAACAAGTTAACAGGAATGGCTAAAAAAAAAATAAATGCTTGCTTGAGGTGTTTTTTTGACTTAATCAAAAACAGAGTTAATGTGCTACATGTGAGGTAGACAGATATTTTTTTAAATAAATTCTGATCTGGCAGACGTTTAACTCACGTGACTGATCAGCTGTTCCTCGTTGTCTTCCCCTCCGGACAGCATGAGACGCTGACAGCTACCAGGTGACATTAAAAAAAACAATTAATACAACTTTCCTAATTGAAAATGATTCCTCTCAAACTTTCTGGCACAAAATCTGCATCCTGAGTCGCATACTTTTGCATTTTACTTGAATTCCGTGCTGTTTCATGCAGCATGCATTCAGCTGGGACAGATCGCTTTGTCTCAATGACGCCTTCAA
>NW_007577905.1:394878-400360 GCF_000690725.1 Stegastes partitus
TCTACAGCATGGGAGAACATCAACCCGCTGGAGGGGGAAAAAAAAGAAGCATTCTGGTCGACTTTACTATTCTACTGACATTGATTATCTAATGAGGTAACAGATCTTGTGAAACGTGCTCGTGAGCAGAGCTTTGTGAATAATTCACAGGGCTGGTTTGCATAGTAAAAGGACTCACAGCTCCGGGTGAAGTCGGAGGAAAACAAAGAGGGATGGAGAGTCGAAGGCAATGCAGCGTGTTTGTCCACCCGTTGTCTAATTACTGGTGTATATCTAGATCTTGTCAGGAGCGTCTTCACCTTCTCTGCCACACAGAGGTGTCCACTGGCCCATTGAGCTTCATGCTGCCTGTCATGGCCGACTGCTAACCCGATGTGTTTACTGACACAAATGAGGGTGGAACTCCAGCAGCTCATTAAGGCAGCGGGAGGGGGAGGGATGGATTGAAATACCAAAGTTTGGGGTCCCAATCTGTTTGCCCATCGAGGTCCGTGCATCTCGACAGGTGTGTGAAGACGCCGTTAATTTAATGCCCGGAATTATGCCCACAGAACAACTAGGAGCACGTGTGATGGAGGATAATTGGATCCTGAAGTGAGGAAAGGCAGCTCAGAAGGTCCTTAATGCACCGAGCTGAGGCTGCTGGTCTGTCAAAGTGGATTTTAAATTAGCTTCAGTGTCATGGAAAAAAAAAAAGAAAAAGTATTTACAGTTTTCTTTTCCGGTAAATATTACTTGTGTAGTCGGCTGATTATGTTTCACCCAGATGGCAGTTTCATTTTCTTTCTCTTCTCTCAATTAATTGGGAGAGGTGAGCTGCAAAAGTTGATAATATTTATTATTATTGAGAAACACAAGTTCCTTCTCTCAGGCCCTGAATTCACATTTAAATGTAGCAGCTGAAACGTCCGACCCTAAACGCATCTGTCAGCTGCCCGTCTGAGTGGTGAAATTAGACCTCGCTGGAATATTCAGCTCCTTTCACTCACAGGACTGTTTCCCCTGATCTATCGACTCCTCTTGGGTCAAACTAGGAGTACCAGTCAATCCGGAGGCCCCCGTTCCTCGGGCAGCTTCCTCCCGGCGCGTTGTTCATCTCTGGTGTCATAGTTGGGCTAATTAAACACGGGGCGCACAATGATTATTGCTCGCTGCTCTCCACATGCATTAGCATCTGCAGAAGGCTCTTCAGTAATCTCCTTCACACAGGAAGAAGTGCGATGAGGAAATGCGTCTCACAAGCTGCTAATTAAACCCAACTATGCCTGCTTCCCTCTCTCTCTCCGCCTCCACACAACGAACCCTCTAATCACTTCTAACTCAATTTGGAGGCAAGTAATTGATGCACACGTAAGATTTATGATGCATGAAAGAGGAGAACACACGACGAGTTTGGATGTTAACGGTCGGTCCTGAGAGGACGGTGCCATGCCGTTAAGTTATTCCCAATGAGACGGCATCGTGGACCACAAATGTTGGCAGCGTGATGATGTTGACGGCTGTGTTTGCATTCATATGAGGATGCAGGCTAATCAGCTGTCAGGCGAGCTCTGGTGTGCATGTTGCGGTCTTTATTCCCACGTTAAAATCCCTCTTTTCTGACACTGAAACTCAACTGCTGCTGCTGCACACGGCGGAATAAACTTCGTCTAACATTCTGCGTCTCGGGCCAAAGCGGCTTGTAGCAGGAGTGAAATCTAAAGCAGCAGCGACAGGGAACGCTGCCATCTTTTTCCGAGCTTCGAGCAGCGGCCCCTAATTCGCAGAGAGGCGCCGCGGCCATATTTCGCGTGTCACAATCTGACGAGACGTTTCCTATTCAAATCGCGCTCTCTGCACGACGTATGAAGATGTTCTTCAATTGTTAACATACCTCTGCTCAGCCTGTAGTGGCTCCTGTAATGAACCGCGGCGATCCGAGCGCTGACGCCGTGGTTTGATTTGATTTTAGCTCTGCGGAGAGAAGGCAAATAGAAAGAGCTGCCAATGAAATCCAGCAGGTTTACTCGAGTCAAGTGAAGCCTTTAGGTGGTAATTCACTGACATAGAAAAAAAAAAAAAAGAAAGAAAAGATGAATTTATTTTCCAAAAGGGTTCATCTTGCAGTTGATGTTCACATTTACATAACTCTGGAGAGGAACATTCAGGGATATTTTAATTTTAATAAGATGTTCTTTAATACTAAAGCCTAAAGATTAATACCTTTTTTTTAGTATATGTATTAAAATAGACTCTTTTCTTAATGTGCAGTGTTACATAAGGCAACAAATCGTGTCTGTTTTTCATGTAGAATTTTTTTAAGAACAGTTTGCATGTCTGCTGGAGTTTATATGTTGGTGTTGCATGTTTGTTTTTTCCATCTTTCTTGTCTCTTTCACTTTAAAATGAAGCATTTGCTCCTAAATAAGTAATAGTACTTTTTTTTTTTTTTTAGATTTGTAGTTGATTTTATTTTCTATTTATGTCCCATTTGGCTTTAAAAAAATAAAAATAAACATACTGTATCCTCTGGTAGCTGTAAGTTCAATTCCAGCTTGACTTGAATTTATTCCAAATCAATAAGAATTGCACTAAAAAATCCGCCTCCATGGACTTGAGGAGCTGAAGCCTTGCTCCTAATGAGCAGCCATGAGTGCTGAGGTCACAGGTCACGGCTCTTCTTCTTTTTTTTTTCCCCTGTATCGATCCCAGTCGAGCTTCACCTGCCGGAGAGCTTCCAGTTATCTCTGCTAACCAAATCGGCCCCATTAAACCAGCTGCCAGTGAGCCCGTTTAAGGGTTGTGAAGGCTTGAGGAGTACTCCTTTGTGTTGGAAGGCAGTCATAGATGTGATCTGAGGTCACGGTCTGCATTATTACATGTCGACATTTGACTGCAGCCTTCTCCTGCTGGTTGGAAGTAGTCCAGATTGTCGTTGGCTGTAATGATGGCTTTCGGCACCTAAAGCCACTCCTGTCCTACGCAGCCTCGCTCGCACCGACGTTATAATTATGCATGCAGAAATTTCTTTTGAGATTTCTGACATATCCGGAGCTTTCTAATCAACCCCAGTCACCTTTTGCTTGGAGTTACAGTTCTTAGGTAAACACTTCCCCGGCCGGAGGCGGAGGTCTGAGCCAATCGACTCATTTGTTCTGTTTGAAAAGTGATTGCTGCCGAGTGGCGACTGCTTTAATTTGATTGATGTGTGGTTCACCAAGTGGTGGATTTGGTTGTAATTACTCTTTGTGCTCACCGTGATAAGGAAATTAATCAAGCCATTATGTTGCTCCCGTTTTATCATCAGGACACAATAATTGAATAAACCAACCTCACTTGTCTTCAAAGTCACTCTGGCTCGCAGCAGACTCGCCCGCTGGAAGGGTAAAGGGCTCGCTATTGCTGATTGGCTGATAGGGAGGATGTTGAGCGTATTTCATGCGATGTAGTCATTCTGATTGGAATAATCAGGGCCTGTTCTTCTAATTTAATCACAAAGCAGTGTGTACAAACAAATAATCCGCTTTGTTTGGAGCAAAAACGATTTCGTTCGTTGACAGCGATGGAAGCGAAACATCACCGACATAAGACTAAAAAAAAAAAGTAAACGCACTCTTGACTGTTACATTAAAATGTACGACCTTTAAAAGAGTGTGACGCATCATTGTGCAAGCAGCCTTCTGCTGTTGTCAAGGCGGCTATTTTAGTCGAGTGCTTCCCAACCTTAAAGTCATGGTTACGAGATAAATCAAAGGCGTTGTGGCGAATTGATCACGAGAAAAAAAAATGTTAAAAGCCGCTGGTTACGTCTTGGACAATATGTTTTAAGACAAACTCTGCAGTGTCTATTATTTCCCTTTTGAAAGTTGTACAACAGAAGTTTAAAGTGCAAGTATGGCCGGTCACAGCTGCATTTAAGTGTAGTTTTTAAGTAAATGTGCANCTAGTGGACGTAGTGATATTGCAGGTTTTTGACACTTCCGGGTTGGCTTCATTTTTCAGGGCCGGTTGCTACGTCCATCTTTTATACAGTCTATGATCCTGAGTGATTGGCTTGTCTCCGCCCATCTGCCCTGGCCCAATCGGCGACCGGTGACAGCACGCTGCAGTTTACATGAAGAAGCAAACACAACGAAGAAGGAAGGGCAGGCAGCCTGAACAGTCAAAGCTGTGCACGTGGTCCTTAAGTTAACATTTCATGACCCACAGCAAACAATAGAAATACGACCCAAGATAGACCCAACATCTGGATACAGGTGAACTTTACTGTGTTCTGCCTAAAGCAGACCTTCTAGCAGCACGGGTGCTGGCAAAATGTGACTTTTCTGAATTCTTAAAAAAGAAAAAGGGGCACCTATCTGGAGGAAATGACAAAAGTCGCCGTCCTTGCAGCAGACAGGACAGGGCTGCTCTTGTTCATAGACGGATGCAGATGCCCGTAGATCACTGGATGACTGTGCCTGCTCTGATTTATTGTGTATCATCCAGGCTGCTCTGCTTATCTTTTACAAGCTAAAGGCATTTCTGTCTCAGAATCAGATGGAGTCGAAGCAGACAGCCAGCAGCTCCCACACTGATTAGCATCGAGGGGGAGAGAGGTGGGTGGAGGAAAGAGAAAGTCAGCAGGTGTCTTGATTGCTCTCTGTAGTCGTCACATTCTGCATGCTCTGTTCCATTTTTCAGATAATTATTTTAGATGTGAATGTGAGACTGCATAGCTAATCCAAGTCTCCTCGAGAGCCAGAATTGATATGTCGCACTTGGAACTGATGCCTCGGCACACTTCTTCATAAAGTACATACATGCACCGTGGTGTAGAGCGAGGAGAAGGTCACGCATGTTCCACAAATCACTGTCGGCCCTGGAAGTGAGGATCATTCGTTATGTGTGAGAGATGCTTAAACAACTAAAACTGCATTGGAGAGAGACATGAGTGGAGATCAACCACCGGGAGAAACGACGTGAAGCGCAGAAAAGGAAAAACAGTTTAAAAAAATATAAAAAAAATGCAGACTAAGAATGAGAACCAGAGCTTACACTGAGGTAATGACATTAATAACCTACAGGGTGTAGCAGTGGATGTAGGAGGAGATACGCCGCAGACAGCAGGTGTTACAGAAACTCCACTCACAAAACTGAGACTCAGCTTCTTGGACGAGACTCAAATAGACAGAGACAGAAGGTTAAAGCGGCACAGAAACAAAGTCGAACAAGCCTGGAGGTCTGATACGAGCATATGAAGAGAGATGGGGGGAGGTAGTTGGCTGGAGATTGCGTATGATGCCATGCTCCGAGGCCCATTTATAGCAGCGAGTTGTTGGTGGATCTGCTGGATCGGTTGGACGCTGCGCCTCCATCTGCCTGTGCACCACACCTGGTAGGTGGCAGAGAGGGAGCAGCGATGAGAACATGAGGAAGGATCATGGGGATAGCTCACCTGTTCATGTCTCCACGCCAGAATCAGCATTATTAGAGAAAGTGTGAAAACGATAATGAGCACAGG
>NW_007577905.1:407339-414393 GCF_000690725.1 Stegastes partitus
TGCAGATTCCGACGTGCAGGGTTTCATATGTACCACACCTAAAGAAACAAACCAGTCATCTTGCAGGTTTGGGGCTTTCTGTGTCATTATTACTCTTTAGAATCAGTTTTTGGTTTGAAGCTGTAGTTTGATCAGAGTCATAGGTGAGCTGGTGTGCTCGACCTGCAGCAAATGGTGGATGCAGAGAGAGGTGGAGATCCCACAGATCTGAACGATTTAAAGGAAGAAGCAGTGCAGAAGTACATCTGAGCCATTTTAAGGCAAGAAGGGATTATTTTCCTGGAAAACATTTAAACGTGTAGCTTTGATCCACAGAAATGAGTTTTTAGGGGTTTCATCAATGACCGGAGAGGGACTTTCAAATAATTTGTTTACAGATAAATTGTGAACCTTGAAATTAAAAAGACAACAGAAAACATACTCTCATCATTACATAATTGCACCCAGATGTACTGTCAAAGCTTCACGCCGAAGCTGGATGTGAGATTTGGAGCTGGCAGCGGGCAAAGACGGAAAATTGCCTGGGGCCGCTGATACCTCCTAGCCGGGGCTAAACAGCCATTACGTCTTTGATGTTCACTTCTATCATTCCGCCTTCCCATCATGCATTGTGAGGAAGAAGAGGCGGCCAATTTGGGGGCAGATCTCAGGCGCCCAAAAGGATTTGCATCCATCTCTGCAGTTTATTTTGGTAGGACGAATATCCCCAAAAAAATCTATTTCCCATCTGAGCACATTTGGGAGAAAAATGGTCTCCCTGCGGAACACGAGGTGATTTTCTTACCTATAAGAAATGGATGAGCAGTTTAACTTGACAACCACAGAAGCAGCGATGGCAACTGGATTAATTTAATGGCAGCATAAGTGGTTTATAGTCTAATATGTTATATTATCCTCCACTTAATATGCCGGCTTAATCAGAGGCTCATTTAAATTAGTGCTTCTTACATTTCCAAATGTCATTCTGAAGCTTTTGCTGCAAAAATCTATTGACATCTCCCTCAAGTTCTGGAGCTAGTTTTAATGATCAAGCGGTCGGATCTTTTGCTCATGTGCCTAATTGATTGGGGCGACTTAATTGTGTGTTTCTTCAGCCTCAAAAATCTCTTAACATTTAATCAATAACACTCCAACTAAAAGCATGCACCTCCGCTTTGCAGCGAGAAGTGAGAACAGGTTTTGAGAGTTAGCCGTTGTGAGGGATGCGTTTCATTCACTCCGCGTGGGTTTTAATCGCTCGCCCGGTGTCCTTTGGGTGGTGATAAAGTTGCTCTCGACTCGAGCCCGAAACTTGGATAAACACTCCGAGTGTAAATTAAAGCAAAGTGACTCGAGACCACCCTGTTGGGATTTTAATTGTGGTAGTAGATCATCTCTTTCCCCAGTAATTATCTCAACTATCATCACTCCTATAATAGCGATAATCAATTGTTCCTGGTCGCTCTGACAGGGATAATGAAAAGTTTATTAGCCTCCCTGAACCTCACACGAGTAGCTGGGGAACTCTTAAATCATCCGCTGAAACGGGGAGAGAGAGGAAAAAATAAATAAATAAAAAGCATCCGAGTTCTGCATCTTTTATTGTCACTTGCTCGGGTTTTTTTTCATGATTCCTGAGAGGATGAGGGTCGAGCAAGTCCTTCCTCAGACTCCATTATCTGCCGTGATCAGCTCGACGTGTTTACAAGGTAGTAACTTAGAGCAGAGCTTAGTGAGTGCTAATTTAGACAATTTGGCAACTCTCCGCAGGATGTTAAGGTTATTAGCCTGAGGGTCTCTCCACTGTACAGAGCAACGGCACTCTGAGGAAATCTTTTTTTTCCAATTCGTGGAGGAGTAAAGTTTCTTCAAGAGTTCTGCGCCTGCTAATGTCAACCATTAAATTAGCATGAAAAGTAGCCAAAAATGTGACCAAATTTATGCTTCAGAAATCTGAAATACTCCGTCATAATCTAGCTTTATATTCTCCATCCTGTTGTTGTCTTCCTGTTGTCGCATCAGCTCCATCGATCCTTCCAGGTAGATCCTCTAACTTGTTTGTTATTCACTCGCTCTGTCAGGCGTGAGTCTTCTGGAGCCTCTCGCTCAGCAGGACGGAGCACCTGTGAGGATGGCATGGCAACGGGAATCACGGGAAGGTCGACCCGTCTGGGCTTTTGAATGCCCGATCCAGCAGCGTATCAAGGTTTCATGCAAATTGTTCGGTCTAAACACCTAAAACACTTAAAGGTTGTGATGCAAAGAGAAGCCATGATGTCGCCCCTGTAACCAGCAATAATGGAAATTTCTAGAAACAGGAATCTAATATGAACCAGTGGAGGCACACGATTGGTCTTTTGTCTTCCACGAGTGCAAGGTGAGGACAATGCTGCATACACATAACAGGCTAATGACACCAGCTTTCTCCACATTCTCATCTAATTCCTCACAAGAGAGTTTGCTTCCTGAAAAGATAAACAGTTCCTCCAAAGTGCAACCTTTCAAATGAACACTTTCACAAATTTAAATTAAGTGTATGTGAATATTCCTCTGCAGACTTGTACGCCGCACTTGCAAACATGCATAATTAAAGATTAATTGAACTAATTGAACTCTCCTAATTGGAAGCAGAGGTTGCAAGGATGCACTGATTTACGCTGAGAGAGCACAACAACACAGCCGAGGAGGAGGAGGAGGAGGAGGAGGAGGAGCGCATTTGTCTGTTTGTGCTTTCAGGAATAGATTGGATCACAGGATAGAAAATGCACAAATACCCCTCGAGTGTTTCTCAATTCCATCTTGTAAGGTCTCATTCTGTCACGCTGGGGCATCTATATGCACAAGGGTTAGAAGGAAGCGGTTGTGCTGCATGTTTCCTTGTAGAAGCTCCAGCCTTATCTACCCAGCTCTTCTGGAAAAGCCCCAGAAGGCTCGCTGAAGCAAACTGTCAGGCAGCTTTCTTCACACGCTCCGAGTAAACACTTGATTTGAAATAGCGGAGTGCAGATGAAAACATGAAAACATCGTGCTGAATGTAATTGGGGCAGCTGAGAATGCAATCTGCATTAATCGCCAGTGTGATTTCTGACACATTTTTAAATGCAAACACGGGAGCTGTGCAGCGCTGTTTTTGCCGCTCGGTTTAATGGCTGCCTGCACGCTTCGTGCACACCTGTACGGTGTCAGCTGATGTTGTGAGATTGAGCCCTCCGACAGCGAGCCGGTGTTGTGCAAAGCAGCTGGCAGATTACTGAGCAGCTCCTGGCAGATATTGGAGCAGTTCATCTCAATTTTACATCGTAAATGGGGTGTGGACAATGAAACTGTACACAAACCATGATGATCCTCCTGTGGCTCTGGTAGTCGATGATGTTTTATGGATCTCATCTCGGCACAGAGCTGGAAGCTCCACGGACAAGCAGATGGTTCAAAAAGACAAAGAAAATAGCAAAGGTTAGACAAAAATATTAGACCAGTGATCCAGGTCTGCATACGTGTATGAACCAGCCTTCATGTAACGAACAATGTTTTGCTATTGATTAATGTGGAAATGTTCCTAAATAATCATCTTATAGTCAACAACATGTGAAAAAGAAGAATGAAAATATCAGTGTGACATCTTTATATTGCTTTTTTTGTGCCACTAACAAACCAGGATCCAAATAATACTCCACTAAACACCACATATAAGAAGAAAAATCATTGGGTTAAGTTATTAATTAATCATCATAACAGGTGCCGATTATTTCTCTGCTGATGAACCAATCACTGAGCTTTTCACTGGACCGTTTATTCATCAGCATTATATGTGAACTGATTGTATCTGCAAACCAATGCAGCATGCACATAATAAACAAAACATCTAAATGTTCAGCAGTTTGCTCTTTTTGCAATGTTTCCTTGTGGTATTAACGTTGGTTTGTTATTGACTTAAAGCACAGGATTCCTCATCTATTCTAATGCTTAACTAAACAATTATTTTCTGAATGTTAAAGCAAAGCTTTGCTTCATTATATACATGTGTATATATATTCTGTATTTTGTTTTTGCCAACACATTGCATTTAAAGACCAACACCAGCCATGTGTTATTTTAGTTCTAAATACCTTCCACGTCCCACTCAGCTGCAGCTTCCCTGCTTTTATCTTTTTAGAAACGCTTAGTAATGGCCTAAAACAGCAGGGTGCTGAAGTTTTAAGTAAACAGTATTCAGTCAGGAATAAATATTGTATTTGCTGGAGATTCTTTTCAGCCACACCCGTTACTGCAGCACTACTGTGGCGTTATTCTACCTGCACCACCGACGAGGTAAAGTTGGGACTGACTCATAATGAGCGACTGAGTTCATCTTTATTGTAACAGAAGCTGTTACCTGCTGCAATAGTGTGACTCACTGCTGTGTTTTTGGATAACAATGGAGCTTTGTGGCACAGAGGAGTTAGCTATATCAGGAAATGCTTGACAGTATGTTGGTGGTTTGAAGGTAGAGTGTTCCTTAACTGTTCCTTTAGCGTTAGGTTTTAGCAGCCGTAAACTCACAACACGTCTCTGGTGAGGTAACAGGCTTCAGGCATCAATCGTAGCAGCCCTACAAATCCAAAAAGATAAATTCTTATACAACTAAATTGTATTTTCAGAACTAAACAGTATTTTCTTCCAGTTTTCTTTCCAAAAGCACATTTCTAATCAAAGTATTGACTGTTTATTTGATGGCTTTCTTGATACCAACCTTTCATATATATCTATATCTATATATTTACAGATATAGATATATATGAAAGGGAGAGTATGTGGAGCTGAAGGAAGGAACGTCCGTCTGAGATGAGGTTGACTGCGGACACTACAAAAAAAAAAACTGCCAAATATGCCTTATGAATACCATAGTTATGCATTCCAAAATTATTTTGAATAATATTTGTTTTGTTTTTTTTTAATTATAGGCCGCTTCTTTTCTGTATGTGGCCCAAATCACGAAACATGCAGGGGGTCAAACAGTCATTTCCCTAACTGTAACCGAGTCATTAGCTGTACTGTGTGGTGAAGTATAACCTGGAGTGAGAGCATAGCATAATGTAAATACATTCAACCATTCACACTGAAATCTACTCATTGACTACTATGGGCAAAAATTTATTATAACCTTATTCCTTATACCTTATATATAAGAGAGGGGCAGGATTCGTCACCATGGCAACCTAGAAAATGGAGGAGAAGCACATGTATTACGAAGGAGTCAACATTATTTTTTATTTATGCATTTAAAACAATAGATATTGAACCAAAGTGCTTTACAGTACAGAAATAAGATGGCTTTGTTACAAAAGGTCTCAAACCATGGTACTGTTTTGGTGCAAAAATAATGGCCCAACATCGGACACAAATTTCCCTCTCGTGGGTGAAAGTTCTGCGTCAGAGTCGTTCTTATGTTCCAACTCCCCCAGATGTGGACTTTGTGGCTCTTTGAAGCCATTTCCTACTGAGTCACGCTGTGACCTTTGCAGGAGACAAATGTTTCACAGAGTAATTGAGAATGCAGCTTAGTTGTGTAAGAAAGTACGTTTTGGGAGGCAAGCTTGACCCCAACCTTCTCTAATTGCCATTTTGTCGAGGCAACAACTACGACTGTGTAAGATGCCCCCCAAAAAATATTATTCTTAAAAAAAAAAAAAAAGAAAGAGAGAATGAGATCATCACACGTTCTGGCTTGAAAACAAAAACATTGTCAGACTCTATTTGGCAAGCGAGCAGCATATAAACACATTTTATTAGAGACGGTGTTCACACTGTACCCATCTGTCCGTCCACATTTGGAACTGCACAGAGGTGGAAATCACATCCTTTTTTATTTTTATTATTATTATTTAAAAAAGCGCCGTCGTTGTGTTTGTGCCGTGTTTTCGTGCACCATCTGTCAGTGTCGGCATCAGAGGCAGCAGAGCCCCATGTTGAGAGCAGATAGACGCTCCCTCTGTGACAAAGACTGGAACAAGAGCTCGTCACAGCGTGGTCACTCCGCTCGGCCTCCCGAGACAAAATTACTCACTGCCTGGAGAGCTGCATACGTGTACAGTACGACGCTGGTGACGACGAAAAGAGGTTTTAAAGTGAAGAAGTATCTCTGTCCCTGCACAGACACTGGTTCACTCCACTCAGTTAGGAGAATTTAATGGCCCTGATCCAGCCCATGTCTCCATTTTACCTGTTTTATGGTAAACAAATCCTGTCAGGATTTTGGAGGATTAGTGTCCACGTAATTCTTCGTCATCGAGCGTCCTCACTTAATCCGCTCAGTATTTGCATTCATTTAAAGCTTCTTTTTTTTTTTTTTTGCCAGTTTGGTGCTTTGAATTGTCCCTTTAAATACCTTCAGCTGCTTCCCGGTTATGAATCGCAGCTACAAAAGGATGTTTGAGAGAGAGAAAGTGGATAAAATGTATGTGTGAGCGAAGACAAAGCGAGAGGTGTTGTTTGACAGAAACAAACAATAAATCCAGGTGCTTATAGCTTGAAAAGTTTTGGCCATAAATTGCGGGGTCAGATCACAGGGACGTGCTTCGGCGACGGCAAAATCGATTTCATTTAGAAGTCATCAACTGCCGCCGCCGCCGCCAGTGCGACGGCAAATAACAAAGAAGCAGAAAGGAGGGCCGGTAACAGAGGAGAGCTTTGGGCCACTTTCTATTCCAGCTTGATTCAGGGACACAAAGCATTCAGTAGCACGAATGTTTAAGCCTTTTTCTTCTTCCCCCGATTAAGTTGTGCATATTGTGAAGGTCTCCGCAGGAAGCAAAGCACTTATATGACCAGCGACTGGAACCTAATTGTATTTTGTCACACTCAGCTCTGCGTACAAGTGAGGTTGGATAAATTACTGTTAAAGGAAGAAGGTGGGAAAAGGCGTCTCTGTGGTTTCCTGCTGTACAGCGGCGTTGTTGTGAAAAGTCTGATCTGTAGCCGAGACCTGACTGTGATTCTTGTGAAATTCAAGAGTTTTATTGGATTCTTGGCCGCCGGTCACCAAAAATATGGATGGATTGTTTCTGATGGTTTTCATATCCACTGTGTTGGAAAGGTG
>NW_007577905.1:415550-421604 GCF_000690725.1 Stegastes partitus
GTGATGAGCCGGTGTCCGATAAAGTTTGCCAACTGATATATCAATCTCTGGAAGTGTTGGTTTGGATTTAACTCGCTGCTTTTCTAAGAGCATCTGTTGACATCAATGTCATGGATTTGGTTGCAAAGTCAAAAACACCAACGCACCACTTTGGGGAGATTTTGGTGTAAAGCCAAAAAACAGTGGAGAGCACGAAAACACCGAGGAGACGATTTGTTGGATGTTCAGCAAAAAGTAGCTTTGAAAGGTCAAAGTCAGTTTTATTTATCGAGCACATTTAAAAACAACCAAAGTGCTTTACAGACTTCTAAAACATAAAGACGTTAATAATGCCACAGTTCTAAAGTAACTGAGATATAAAATGAACAGGACAATAAATCAACTCATATTTAATGGTTGTAATTACAGACGGCTCGTGGCCATGTGTTGTTCGTCCAGTCCACTAATCCTGATTATTTCTGCAGTGCTTATTTGGTACATAAAAATCACTGCAAAAGCCCTGAACGTAGTTTGTTTTATTGCTTATTTTATTAGACAAACAATCCAAGAAACCTAAAGAGTTTCAGTAGAGAAACCACGAGAGCCACAAAATGAACAGTAGATGTTTTTAAACTTTTTTTCAACCTCATCTCCTGTTTTCATTCTTTAAATTACAATAAAATGATGTTTCAGAACTTATAGAGCAAAACAAGCATCCTTGAAGACTATAATAATAATAAAAAAGGAAAATATAGCTGCTGCCAGAGCTGCATTTTGAACATTTTCTTCTCCGCCAGCGACGTCTACGCTCAGTCGTAGCTGTTTTTAAACTTTGATCACATGATCCCAATCAGCATCGTAGAAGTTAAAGGACTTCCTGTCAGTGCTAGTATCGCAGCTGAGGTTTCATTTAAACAGCAGTTTAGAAGATTACGTCACAGCGAGGGGACATGTTTTCATCACATCACATCATTTTCATTTAAAAAACAGAAAAAAAGCAGCACATCTTCACATTCAAACTCATCATTTTTTGTCATTTTCTTTTGATTAACTATTTGTCAAATATCAATTTCACAAGATTTGAAGCGAGCGGTTTGCTTCTCCGTCAACATGAGGAGAAAATTAACCAAACCAGCAGGTTATTTAAAGGTTCCTTCCCCATCAGCATCCTGATCAGACTAATCATCCTTGCGTCGCCTGTCTTTATCTCCCCCTCTCAACTCGGTCATGTTGGAGCACCCGGTCTGCCGTTTTACATTATTAGTTCCCTGTCAGGGTCGCTCCCTCTTACTCCAGAGAAGCCGAGGAAAGCGGAGGTGAGGAAGATGGAAAGTGACGGCTCCTGCCTGCTCGTCGCTGGGAGGATGGGGAGGGAGGAAGAAGATGATGATGAGGGGGAGGAGGAGGCGGCGTTGACGGCCTAATCTCTGCCTCTGATTATCTTCTCATTACAATCAGACGGGAGCCACTCGACGAAGAGGAGAATGTGTAATTACGCTAAAATCTCCCATGACTAAAACAGGGAATAATAAGCAGGGCTGGAAGTGTGTGCTCACATCCCATCGTTGGGTTTATTTAGCTGCTCGCTCTGCAGCCGTGTTTGACTGCGGATGAAGGAGGGTTTTTCTTTCTAGAAGATCCAGGTTGGATTGGTAAACACCTGACTTTAAAACTTCTTGATTTTGTGTTTGATAGGAGAGGAAATCAAGAAGAACTATTGTGATGAAAACATGAAACATTTTCCCCCCGAAAGCAGCTGAAGCATGTAAACAACCACATTTCAATTGACACATCGATATGAATGGTAAATGGCTGACCTCCAGTTTTTATTTTTTTCCTGGAGAATGGCTGGCAGGGAGAAATGGAGGGGAATAAAAACACAAACCCAGCAGAGCAGAGGGAATAAGGCTAACCAAGCATGTTAAATCGGCCTCTCTCGCAGTCGTATGATGGAAACGTTAACTTTGTGGACGACTAGAACGAAAAAAAAAGTTTTCACTGTGGGCTCAAGAGCCACAAAACTTAATCTTCTGTTTTTTTCCTCTCTCTTCCCCTCGCAGCTCTGAAACAACAACCTGCCAGCCGCTCAAGACTGACGAGAGGAAGGCGGCGGACACGAGGGTGGACGCGTCGGACAGAAACGGCTGCATCAAAGGACGTAAACACCACAGCAGCCACCGCCGGGCCAGGAGGTGAGTGATTCCAAACCATCAAGGAGAAACTAAGAGAATGAGCGCTTTGTAAAGAGATGAGAAAGTTTGAGAAATCAATGCCCCCCCTTTTTAAAGATGTAGTATTGTTGATCAGAGCCAGAAGTTTTTTTCTGATGATGAATGGTCGGAGTTTGTGTGTTTTTTTTTTGCTTTTGTAGATTACAGTACTGATGATAAAGCCTTTGAACACCAAAAAAAACTCCTTCAGGGCTTCACTCTCAGTAAGGAAAAAAAGCTAATCTCTATATTCTGGTGCAGGGAATGTAAACAGTCTTATCAGGTTGTGGGCCCTGTGGAGAAATACAAAGATGTTGTGAGAAATTCCACACTGTGTCATTCAGATCCGCTCTTTCACCAAACACCTTGAACCAAAAGTCTCTTTTCGAACACTTTTCAGACTCCGAAAAGGTGGGAGAAATCAATCCGGGCAGGTGAAGAAACCTCTTAATTAATCTGACACCTTCAAAGCCTCCTCAGTGGCTCAGCAGGGAAGCAGCCAGTGATACGTAAAACACAGCCCAAGAAGTGTACGAGAGGATCACAAACAGGAATCCCTTCTCTGTGGATGAACTTCACCCGCCGGCTGCTTCTCTTTGTTTTTTTGAATTGAACAGTGAGCGCAGAGAACACGCCGGCGTGCTGCTTTCTGATAATCATTTTTCAGGTTTCTGCAAGAAAAAGTGTGATAGAAAAAAAAAAAAAAAGCACGGTGTGAAAGATTTATAGTGTTTGTTATCCTTGAAGCCGTTTCTGTGAGTTGAATCGACACCAGAGGACTTTTCTCCTCAGCGCCTCCAAATGACAAAGTCGTTTGAAATTTAAGCTCTCAGGAATCACACAAGTGAGACCAGTTTTATTTCAGAGAAGGAACACCATCCTGCTGAAGTTGTCAGGCTGTTTGCTAAATGTTCTGAAAATGTTGTTTATTTAATTTTAATTTTATATTTAATAGGAACTAGCTGGCAGCTGATTTAGTCCCTGGATAAGTAGACTAAAACAATTAAAGCACATAAAACAACACATAAACGTCCATCAGATCAGTATGAGGTCATCCAGTCAGCCTGATAAACACAATCAATACAAGACAGTCACTGGTGCTGATGCTGACTTTAGCCAAAGCTTGATTCACTGCTCAGCTTCCCACATCGCTGCTGCTGCTGCGCTGTTAATAAACAAACCTACCAACACAACAATAAAAACTTTATATTTCAATCGCTGAGGTGCCAAAAAATACTGTAAATTGTAAATTATTTGTCTCTCTTTATATATATATCGTGAAAACTTGTAAAACTATACAAAACTTCTTTTTTTTTCTGATGGTAATCACAAACTGTATTTTTTTTAGAAATCGAAAATTAGAAATATATTTAAACTTGAGATATTTGTGAAATTTCTACAGATTTACAAAGGTTTTAATTTTTTTAAAAAACAAAATAAAATAATTTAATGATTGTTCATAAGATAAGGCTAAAAACTAAACATATAAAGGCCTCAAAAAGAAAATAATAATTACTATTTTATATAATAGCTACAGTATAATGTTATTTTATATAAGGCATAGAAATTGCTCATTCATTTGTGTAATATTATTAATATTTTGTATATTTGAGAAGGTGGCTCAGTGGTTAGCACCGTTGCCTCGCAGTAAGAAGGTCGCCGGTTCGCGTCCCAGTGAGGACAGCCAGGATCTTCGCATGGAGTTTCCATGTTCTCCCCATGCAGCGTGGGTTCTCTCCGGGTCCAAAAATATGTTGAGGTTAATTGGTGATTCTAAATTGTCTGTAATGTGAGTGTGCTTGGTTGTCTGTCTCTAAGTGTAGCCCTGTGATAGACTGGTTACCTGTCCAGGTGAACCTGCCTTCACCCTGAGTCAGCTGGGATAGACTCCAGCCCCCCATGACCCTAGTGAGGATTAAGCAGATAATGGATGGATGGATATTTGAAACTTTGGACAAAATGTCACCGCTTACAAAGGCCAGAAGTCCTCTAAGAAGACGGTGTGAGATGATGAATAACTTTGAACATCAGAACTCCATCAGAGTAAAAAAAGAAAGTTGTCAAAGTTTCTCAGGATGCTGCAGTGATGATCATCATTTTGCTTTTTGCCTACGACTTTAAGGATTTGTTTATTAAATGAGCACCGAGTCTCAAGTGTCGTCAAACCTGCCTGTAATTACTTTATGCTCCTTCAATCCCTGCACTGTCGTACAAGTGGTATCTCTTGAACGCCACGAGGGAGTTTCTTAACTTTGGTAAGATGCACTGACTGAACCAGTCCAAGTTCTGAAGTAAACTGAAGGAGCCTCTGGAGTAGAAGGTGAAACGTCTTCAGAGACCAAAAAGCTGGTAGATAGACAAATATCATGGACTGCTCCATGTCGAATACTGAGATGACATGAATTCCATACACATCCATTAATTCGTACAGAGGATAGCTTTGAAACGGTGGCTCTGTGAAGTGATCCAACAGACTCCACTCTGGTCCAACACTTCTACCTGAAGGTCAGCAGGGAGGACTGAGGAGATCCAGCCACCAGCCTTAATGAAGGCACTGTGGACGACGCCCACATCTCCCAGCAGCCACCACGTGTAGATGCATGAAAAATACCGTGTTTGCGTTCAATCATCCCCATTTATTAAAAGGTGGCTAATGAGCTAGATCCATTCCCAAACACTTTGTCTCAATTACAAAGCTCTGCCTGAGAAAAGTCTCCACAGACGAAGACATTTGTTCTTTGGATTGTTATCTTGCTAATTGGTCGGCGGCGGCCCGATTCGCCAGACAAACCAAGTATTAACATGAAGTCAATGGATTCCTTCTAGAAGCAGCATGTTGGCTCCGGCGAGGTAGTTCTAGAAAGGAGCTGTTGCCAAACGGGCAAACGAGCCGCCCAGTTACATACATTTAATTACTGCTAGAAACAGAGAAATCCACCTGATCTCAGCCGCTCTAGACACACGTGATGCATATATTTAACATGACGACACACTTAGGATGCAGCTACATGTGTACATTTAAGGTATTCATGCATAATTGTGGTTTTAGGAAAAATAAAAACAATACCCTGAGTTCTGCACGGAGCAAATTCTCATCAGATGTCCCCGAATCCCCGTTCCATACGCCATTGTTCCACAAAATCACCATTCCCAGTGTCGCTGGCAGATGACTGCTCTCTCATTCTCCCTTTCATTCTCTCCACCTCATCAAAAGAAACTGTTTCTGCTGGCAAGAAGAAATGCAAATGCTCGCCTTGTGCTCTCTTTCCACAAGGCCAGAATGGTGGAGGTGTTAATGAGTGACAAAGCGTTCTCATTACCAGGAGAGGGTACTTGGGCCTGGTCTGTCTAATCAGCCCTAATGCATTTCATTTCCTAATGCTCCCAAACTGCCGACTACACCGAGCAGGGTCATTTATTACAGCAGGACGCTCCTCAGCATCCAGTGGAACAGGCACATAGTCTCCAGAGTCTCTGTGGTCGCATATATCAGGGAGGAGTGCACTTTGTCACTGTCTGGATCGGTCCGGATCACGCTCACCTGCGTGCACGACCTTCTGTTTGTGTAACATGGAGGTACGTTGCTTTGAATTTGACGTGCAAATAGCAACCATTACCCTCCAGTAAGCATGAAAGGGATTCAAAACGTGTCTTACGCTGCTGCTGAGTCCAGTCTCACGCTGGGCCGTGAACGTATCTGGATATCTGGAGAGAAGAGTTTCTCTCTAATTATTAGTTTATTCACAGAGTCTCTTTTTTTTGTGTAGCTCCAAACTTTTGCACGTTATCCAGTTTAAAAGAGGCTAACCTAAAAAATACTAATTATTCTGACTAATTTACCTTTTAAGATGCTTATTATTCATTA
>NW_007577905.1:422319-431380 GCF_000690725.1 Stegastes partitus
TGCCCTGACTAATTTAAATGTGCATGGTTACAATATTAGTAATTATACAACTACATTAGTCAAATTTAAATATTAAGATAAAGGCCCTACAATATGATATAAATCACACATTTATCTGATTAACTTGTTAACACCCTACAACATTATGTATTTTTAGAAATTAATTGACTAATTTAAATGTTACGGTGACGATCCTGTAATCTTATTATTTATGCAAAAACCTCGACTTAATTAAATATCAAGATTAAAACTCTACAATAATATTTATTAAACTTTACCAATTAATGTTAAGACCCTACGATATTATTAATTCTGCAAAATGACCCGACTAATTAAAACGTGTACACTTATCTATTTTATCATTAAAGCTGGAGTTTGCAGTTCTTGACAGAGGTTGTTGATATTTAGTGAGCATGTGCAGGACTTCCCGTCTCCTCTTGCAGCTACTGTCCTCTTCCTCCACTTCCTGTTGTCCTGTGCATGAACGTGCAAAAGACTCGCTGGAATAGTTTCCTGAGGATTCATCTGAGCCACTCTGTTTCCCGTTTAGCCAGACAAACAGCAGATTTTATTTTAGTGCACACAGAATGGACAGTTAGCAGTCCGTAAGGAGATACTGGCTGAACTGACAAAGAGTGGATTGAATTCAAATATTACACCTTTAATGATCACAAAATTCATGCCTGATCGATTCCATTTCAAAGTGCACATGTTAGAGCTTCCCACCTTGTTGACACTCGCACATTCAGAGCGTCTCTGGTGGTTCTCGTGAGCGTGATTGCATTGAGCTCATGATTTGGTTTCATGCGTTCTTTCGTTAAAGTCGTATCAAAGACGGTCTCCTTAATTACAAATATTAGCTTTATTTTGCCTCGAGTTCTTTGACAAAGCTCAGGGTAGAGTAGAAAAGTCAGACAATAACGAACATCTGGAATTTTGAATAAACCCGAACTTGTCTTTTTTCAGATTCTTCATGTCTTTGATACACGATTGGTGGTTTTCAAATCCGCAGTTATGTTCAGACGTGAACATTAGATCTCTTATTTTAATCTCAAACAGTGACAATCTGGTTTGATTCCTAGCTGGCCTGGACCCTCAGTGCATGTTGTTTCCTTGCATTCCTGCTGTAACTATCCAATAAAGATGGGAATGACAAAAAGAAAACATGACTAGAACTTGTAAATGTTGGTTTTCCCTGCTGGAGAAAGGACAGTCAGACCCTCGGTACATGCACCCTTTGGGAAGATCAGCCAGAGACAGACTAAAAAAAAAAAAAATCACCACAGTTATTAACCTGTTGCAAATAGTCTAACAATCATTTTCAGGCTTCATTAATTAAATATTAAACTTTTCTGATTTATCATTTAATCTTTAAAGCATCAGAAAAAATGGCCACACGTTCCACACGGAGCTTCGTTTTTTGATGTCTTCATCGTTCAGCCGACGTGCTCGCTCACTCTCTCCTGTCTTTGCATCTCATAAATTTCAGTCACTTCTGTACTTGAAAAGCCCATTCAGCGAGCCCCGCGGCGCTTCAAAGGCCTTCGTCTCCTCTTCCAGATCAGTCGTTTTCAGGGAGTAAATGAAGTGGACCTTTGGACAGCAATCAGCAGCTGCGATCTGACAGTTTTCTTTTCTATATAATGATGAATTTAATGGAAAGAACAGAACGGATAACAAGGATATCTCGGGCCAGAGTGAGAACGTGGGTCCATGCACAAGGAGAAGTCCATAAAAAACTGATAGATACAAATACAATAAAAGTGTATCGGCAGACATCCATTTAAGAGAATTAAAAGCACCATTCACCACAAGCCCTGCAACCTGTGCATCACTGACGACTCTGTAAATCACAAACTAATGAAACCTGCTGAGGAAGTGAAGTTCCCGATTTTAATTCAAACATCTTATTCTAATCTCAGATTTTGCCCCTCCGAGTGCAGCCGTGCTGCCGTGGGTCTTGACTTTATTGAAGCTCACCGGCATGCGATCTGTTTCGTGCCTTACATCAGTCTGGATGGGATTTAATCATCCTGTTGTGATGGGATCATCTCATATGGGACATTTGGCTCACAGATAATCTTGCTTATGATTGTTGTGAGGAGGGAATCAGGATGCATTCATGTGCAGCTACGTGATGCCAGCGATGAGTCATGTGGATTATTTTACCCCCACCCCGTTCTGTTGTTTTGTCTGCAAATATTTTAGGAACAAAAGCATTACAGAGAACTCCTTAAAGAATGTATTTTGGTGGCATTTGCTGCACGAGTTTGTGTCTCTAACCTAAATAACTCCCATGTCGTAATCCTATCATCTAAATGTTTGCAACCAAACGCGGCCTTTGTGGAGACCCCCTGCAGGTTTTTTTAAAAAAAAAAAATCAAAACCAACAATAAAAGGAAAAAAAAAAAAAAACAAAATCTGTGATATCAAAGAAATAGAACGAGGTGAAGAAAGTGTTCCAGTGTAGATTCTCACCTACTTGAATCATGTCTTAAAGTAGCCGTTAATACAACCTGTGGGAGTTCTTTGCCCTGATGCTGTGATCATTGTAGGCATTTGCCAATTAGTACTTGAACCTACTAACATGAGATATGAACGGCATGTCTCGTGTGAAGATGTCTGCAAAATGAAAAGTGATTTTCTTTAGCAAATGGCAATGCAGATACTTTCAGTTTCACTTGTTGTGGCTTTAATGTATTTTTTGTCAAAGAACACAGCCTCCATCACAATGCAGGTGCATGTGAAGAATCCAAAAAAACGTGATCTGGGATGTTTTCAAACAGATTAAAGCAGAGCTGCGTGATTAATACTAATCATAGTTTAGGCTTCTTACAGTTAGATGAGCATGATTGACTGTGATGCTGATGTTTAAAATGCTCTCATAGATAATAGTCCTCAAAATCATTTGGTTTAAACTTGGATAAATCAAACATTAGAATGCCTTCTTTTATTTATTTTTTGTTTTGAGCAATTTGCGGTCACACCATAGACTGTATAAAAGATGGACGTAGCAACCGGCCCTGAAAAATGAAGTCAACCTGGAAGTGTCAAAAACCTGCAATATCACTACGTCCACTAGTCCTGGCTCCCATAGAAATGAATTGGAAAAGAACTGATCACAGATCATGAAATACTGCATTCTTCCAGCTCAGGATTTTTTTCTTATTAGTTTTCATGGTCAAATTCAGAGATCAGGTGGCCAATCTGAAAATAAATCAATACTGAATTTTTTAAAAATCATCAACATTTTGCGGGGCAAGGGGCGTGGCTGGCTTGATTTACAGTCGGCAGCGACCATACAGATGAAGCGAGCAAAAGGCGGTAAATGTGGGCGGGCAGAGAGGGCCCGCCTCTCAATCCGTCTGACCAATCGCTGCTCCTATGGCTCCGCCCCCCTCCGACGATTTTTGCGTCACTGGCTCCAAAAATCCAAGATGTCAACCAGGAAGTAGCAAAACCCTGGCTTCATGTTCTCAGTGCAGAAACCAACGGGTGACGTCACGGTAGCTACGTCCATCTTTTATACAGTCTATGGGTCACACACTCTTGAGCTGCCTGCAAAACGGGGAGACTAGAGGCTTCTCTGTGCACGGTCATGTACCTTAACCTGCATGTGAGACATTCAGGGAACATCAGTGAATTGAAGTGTCTGTAATAAGCAGATGTTCAGCAAGTGAAGCCTCATTGTTGAATTGTCTTTAGATTTTGCCTTTAGAAGATGCTCTTAATTCTTATTTTGATGCAAAGATTGAGCAAAAATGTGGCCACACATGGAAGTGAAAGCACCACTTATATGCTGTCCCTAAAATTAATTAACATTGATAAACATTTCTGTTCTCATTGTTCATAAAAAGAAATAGTGATTATCATTTTGACCATAATGATGCAGGCTCAGATAAGAGTGACATTTTGATTGCCCACGTTTCTTGCTTTCTTCAGTATCTGTGCACGGCAGCAGCATTGTTAATGTTCGGGAAGACTGTGTGATGATGGCAAATGATTGAGGCTTTGTTAATATTAAGAACAGGCAGCTCATTCTTCAGCTACCTGGCCTGAAACATTGTAATTCTGGTTCACTTTCACTGCTTTCACATCATAGATTTGTGCCACAGAAAGCAAAAAAAGCTCATGCTGAAGGCTACACTACCTTCTCAGCTCCAGTGTTCCAGGTAGCCAGCACCTTCTGATTCCAGCACCAGAAGTGAGTCAGCTCTGGTCCAGAGATGGTTGCCAGATTTGGCTAGGCTTTGGGATTTGAGCTGGCATATTTAGCCACATCTTGACAACATGGAGACTTTCTGCCGACTTTCCAAACCCTCTTGGCCACTTTTTATTTCCAAAGGCTACAAATCTCGTGACTTTTTCTGGTGTTGTTGGAGTCTCTTCTGACGTTTTGGAGACTGAGCACATATCATTGTGCTGTTACTGTCTTTAGCGAGCAGTGGGTGCTGCCGTCCCAAAGCTCTCCCAACCAGTCAGGAGCTGCGGTCAGATCAGAGGAGATCCTCAAATGAATCACGCCAAGCCGCCAATGATCCCAGCTTGGCCTACAGAGGGAGATGTGAATGTTAAAGTTTCTTCCCTGTCACAGTAAAACAAACCATTTGACTCAGCCTCAGTCACTTCCTCACCTTGTCCACTGTGTGATGCTCTCTGTGACATGAGATAAACATCCCACTAGCGAGCGCATCATGTCAGAGAAAATAAAAAATAAATCCAACAACTAAAAAAACAAAAACCTAAAAGTAACTCTGCCAGAGCGTCTTTAGGTCACTTTAAGTCCCAAGCCCAGACAAAGGAGGAGGGCTGGACGTAAAGCTGCCAGTTTCACATCACGGTCGTTTGATTAAATTTAATATTCTAACATTTACGTTTAATGTGGGTCCAGATAAAGTATTAGTGAGAAGTGACGGCAACATTTTAAAAAAAACAAACCAAGAGTCAACAGACGACGGTTCATTTGTAGTTCTAAACATATTAAGGTTGTTTCGTACTTACTGTTTGTCCGTCCCATGACATTATTCCTCATGCAAATAAAAATTATGCAAATTAGGTGATGACATCATTTAGCTACTTCTAGCGACTTTTAGGACAACCAATAGCTACTTTCCTTACTGAGGCAACAGTGCATCTGGCTGACTATAGACCATCGGGATTTTGGCCAAGATGCAAGAAACATGCCGACCCCGACCAGTTGAGTGTTATATTGAGGGTTAAGGGTGGACAGGTTGGGGTGCAGCACGGTGGAACTGCCTCGTCAATATGGGTCAACTCTAAGATTTGTGAGAAACCAGCTGGTGGAGTTCAGCAGTTAAGATGATGTGCATTGCTGTAAGAAGTGGTAGAAACTAAACACAGCATTAAAGAGAGTGAATGGATACAAACTTGACTCCAAGTGGATTATAATGTCGCTCATTATTAGCCTATTAGCCTCATTTAGCTACCATCTTACTAACAAGATGATGAGCTAATGTGTTTGCATCTTGTTTTCTACCCCCAAATGGACAAAACAAATGGCTTACAGTTTAAAGGTTTTGGCCGTTTGAAGAGTTAAAGAGAGTGAATGTTGTCGGCTGGACGCAAACTTGACTCCAAATGGACGACAGTGATGTTCATTTTTAGCTCACAATTAGCCTATTAGTGTTGTTTGGCTAACATCTTACTATAAAAGTTGATAATATGATGCTGTTTACATCAACCCCTGAGATGGATGAAAATTTGTGGTGGTTTTAAGGGTACGAATTTGTCAAATAAGGACATAATTCTTTCACATATTGGGTTTTTGACATTTATATTGTGGTAGAAGCATCTGCGTGGCCTAAATATCAGCAGAGGCGACCGATAAGGTGTTGTGATCGGGGCAAACGGTAGCTTGAACAAGTTTCTAATGCTGGGATTCTGTCAGTCCGGAAGTTTTGTTGGATTCTTGCAGCTGAGATCTTAAATCGCGTCCCACGACTGAACACATGTGCGCTCTCTGCTTGCAGCCCTTCCTTTGATGAAGAACGTTCCCTTCGGCCAAAGGGGAAGAAGAAGAAGAGAAAGTCTGAGCGGAAGAGGAAAAGGAAAAGGTCAGTTCTTTGGAATTAGATAGCGAGAGGTATTGTTGGATACCTTTGTCGAGAGAGAATTCTTCATGTTTGTTTGTCTTTTCACTCCTGCTTCAGGTCTCCGTCCCACAGCCTGTCACCGCTGAGGAAGAAGAAGAAGAAGAAGAAGAAGAGCTCCAAGAAGAGCAAGCGGCATAGGTAGTTGTTGCTCATTACACCAATACTGGCAAAATGGCTCGACTTGTATTCTTAGATGACCCAAATCATTTCTTTTCCCCCCTCCTCATTCCAGGTATACCTCCAAAAAGTCAAAACACAGGTACGATTTCTTTATTCATCATTTCAGCATGCCTTTCTTTTCTTTGCAGTGTGTGTGTCCTATTTCTAAAGGTGAAAATGTTTTATTAAAAAGCGAGGCTTTGAAGACAAACAGTTCTCACCTGGATAAGTTTTAAACGTGGTGTAACAGTCGGCGCCTGCTTTCAGCGAGATTACTGGATTTCCACCTTAAAGTCCAATTCTCTTTATGTATCAGCGAGAAGGCAGGCTGTCTGCGCGGGATTTGTCAGAATTAATGCCCCTCGCTCATGATTCTATTCTCTTTCATCCCCGCAGCTCTTCAAGTTTAAAACATAAGAGGAAGGATGAGCGCAAGCACAAGAAAAGGTCAGTCTGTGATTGTTGCATCAGAATCATGTACTCTCCAAAATCCTACACAACTTTTCCTTTTTGTGCATCCTTTCCCTCTGTAGCATCCTCCTCTTCTTGCCCCAGTGGTAAGCCCATCCACCCCTTCTCACAACAACAAATGCTGAGGGAAGAAAGGGAGCGGATTCTCCAAAAACGCTCTCGTGTCGGGGCGTGAATGCAGAAATGTGTGGCTCGCTTTCTTTCTTTATTTATTTTTGAGAGCAAAGCGTGGAGAGGAAAAAAAAAAAGCCGGAATCATGCGAGGAGGGAAACTGATTGAACGCTTGAGCCACAAAGTGAGGCAAAAAAAAAAAAAGGGGGTGAAAGAGGGTAAGAGAAACCAATTTCATGCTGTGATCTTGAAACATTTTATAATTCGACTTTGGATGGAGCGCGTTGTTGTTTGTAAGCACGGAGCCAAGTTCAGCAGCTGCTCTCCGACTCGCTACAAGTCCTCGTTCCTTTATTCCCATCACTTCGCCTCTTTTCATGCCTTTGCCGTTCCCTTACGTCGCCGCCCTCTCTCATGTGCTGCTTCTCTCTCGTATACGTCAGGATCCCTCGCTGAGAAGACGAGGTGACGATCTGAATTATGCATGTGTTCTTGAAGTTAAAAAGGCTTGACGTGATTGTTTCTAATCTTGAGCAGAAACAACATCCAGACTTTAAATTCACATATGTGCTCTACATGGCTGCTGCCAGTGTTCATTTTGATTTAATCTGTTTATAGTATCGAGAAGACAAGATTTATTGTTTTTGAAGGATCTTTATTACATTCGGCCTCATCTTATTGTCTTTTAGGCCTCGCTTCCCGGTTAGCGTTCAACAACTACTCGACTCGACTCTTCAGCCTATTTACTGGATGTAGGAGAAACAACAGTCTCCACATCACCTCCAGATGAACTAAACCAGCTGCAGTGCGCTCCACCTGCTAGCCTCGTTAGCCTAAATGAATTCTAAATAGACTAGCATTGGCTGCACGATGAATCATTTTAACCTTGTTGTTTTATACAGAAGTGATAAGAACAGACTCTGAACAGAGCAGAAAATTCATGCAACTTTTGAAACTAGAATTATATTAACTTTCATATTCGAGCACAAGGACTGTTGAAGAATTATAGCAAAGAGTTGTATGATTTGTGTTGGTTGAGCTGTGATATGTCATCTGCTGTTGGTAAAGTTTATGCTCCAGAAAGAAAACACAGACGACTTGGTGCCAGTTGGTTTACTTGAAACTGATTAAGTAAATGTTCTATAAGTAGGCTGGGTGAGTTCAAAGGTGTTCACAGGTGGTTTGTTCCTCTTCTTGCTACCAAAAACAATGGATTCATCCTGGAAGAGTAATGCAGACCAATGACCAATGAGGGTTTTGTCGGATGAGAGAAACTCGACTTACTAATCAACCAACGAACCCGGACACTACAGCAATAATTTAAGCATTTTTTCTATAGCAATTGTACTTTGTGTACCTTGACAGCGAGCTACATAAAAAGATGACTTCCCCTTTATTAGTTCCTCCAATCAATCTGTGACTGATTAGTTGTTTCCCCAAATGTCGTCAGTTAGCCGACACCAGCTGAAAGTTCATTTCTGAGATCGGGGAGGACAGTGTCGTTGCTCGAAAGAAGTCGAATGAAGAAACACAAACGGTCAGATGCATTTTCGACTTTATTTGGTGGCTGGACGTAGGTAGAAGATGGCCTACAGCTTCTAATGGTTGAGACCTTGTGGTTTTCTGTTGTTGAGTCTATCAGAACATTCCAAGTTAGCCAAACTTTTAAAATTAATAGTCAAATGAATGTACAAGTTTGAACTGCATACACACTTACCATCACATATACCTGCATGTTAAGCCTCTGTGACAACATGTGAGTTATTCAGCCATATAGTTAGCAGTAATCAAATGTTTCTCTGTGTACCTTTAGTTATCTTTATACCTATAGATACCAATAGTTACACACATTGTTCCCTCTGTGAATAAAGAAGGCTGCACTGACGCTGTAAAAAATCTGATTATTTCACTTTTTCCAATTTATTTTCTGTTCCTATTCGTAAACTAAAAAATCAAAACCAACTAAAAATTACAGGAGGGAACAATAATGTAGTATATTGTATGATATAAGGGAAATTAATACAAGTGTCGGTAGCACTGGTCTGGAGATATTTTCGCTCCTCCTTGTTGCGTGCTATTTTAGTATTACGGCTTGAATAAAATGCTGTGCGTCGTTGGTTCATCTCATAGACTGTAAAAAAGATGGACGTAGCTACCGTGACGTCACCCGTTGGTTTCTGCACTGAGAAAATGAAGCCAGGGTTTT
>NW_007577905.1:431846-434768 GCF_000690725.1 Stegastes partitus
AATAACAGCATTCATAGTCAGACTATAACATACATGTTCACTATACTAACTATAGGTCAACCATTTGTGATCAAATGTACCGAGAAATTCAGAAATCTGACTTGGCATGGTTATTGTTCAAGAACCTTTTTTGTTTCTGTGGGTGCCTCATTTCAGTTTTACCTTCAAATACATTGGTTTAGATAATATTCCTGATACTTGTGCTTCTTGTACTGTGGAAGTTTGTAGATGCCACAGTTTTCCCTGATCACAGCAAGTAATGTTTGGGGTAAAAAAAACCCCACCAAACTTCTAGTAAACCATTTTTTACTCTATTAAATCCAAACAAATAGTGAAAAATGCGACGCACATGTTTCCAAACCCTGACGTTGGTGTTGTTTTGACTGATGCCTACAAATGTAATCAATTCACAACAACACAGAACAGAGAGAGAGAGACGGAAAATATTTAAGAAATGTGTTCTTGCTTCTGAATGTTATTGATTAAAGAAGTCTGTCGGTCAGCTGATCACAGCGCTGTTAGCTGCTCATCCACTTGTTTCTTCTCTCCTCTGCTCTGCTCCAGTTCCAGGACTCACTCGCGGCGGAGGCGGCGGTACCGGAGGTCAGAGTCGGACAGCTCCTCCTGCCAGTCTTCCACAGAGGACAGGTAGGGACCCTCCCATCACTCCCCTCCTCCGGCTGCTCCCTCGCTTTATCTTATCAGCCGGAGGTGTCTGCCGAGTTCTTGGTCACACCACAGCGATGACTGATAAGGCAGAGGTGACTTCCTGATCTCAGGCACAAGCAGCCCTTATCACAGCCTCACAGCAAACGGCCACAAATTCACTCCACAGATCAATGCACTCAATTATAATGACATACGGCCAAAAAAAATAAAAAAAGTTGGGCCGTGTGATGCAGCTTTAATGGATTACAGTGAGCTGACGGCGTAAGGAGCTCTAGTGAAATGGCTGCATTGATCACAGATTGTCACATTTGGAGTCAGAATTAAATTAATTAGTGAACTTTCAGCCATGACAGTTTGTAGAAATTCACCTCAGATTGTAATCAGTTTGATTTCCAGTAAACATTATCACTACTGTGAGTAAATCACCGTTTAAATCGAGACATATTGAGCTTCAAACTTCATTCTGAAGCTCAGTTTTCCCGTTCAGATGATCTTCTCAGGTTGGTTTAACACTCAAGAAGCCATTTCTTTACAGCTGTTCTGTCATTACACAACAACTTGCTTTTCAAGATGGTTGAAACAAAAAAAATGTTCAAATGTGCATACTCTCGCCCCGTTCTCTAAAGTGCAGAATTGCGAATCCTGATGCTGTGTGATGAAAACTGAATGCAGCGTTGTTGTTTTTTTTCTCTCCCCCGTCACAGACACCATCTGCAAAAATCTGTGGTGCATCAGGCTTTAGGAGAGCTGGCAGCTGTGGGACAGGAAGCCAACACACTGCTCACCCACACGGACATCAAGTGGAGACCTACAACCAAATCAGTGTGTAAAACGGCTCCAAAATATCGCTCCATCCTCTCAACCGGCACCGTAAGTACTCTTTAGGACACTCGTGATGCTGCCACTGGTTCAGTTTGATTTCTCACTTATGGCCATGTCAAACAGCTCATCGCCGGCGAGATGCCCGCAGAGAGGCAGCCGAGTTTTGGCAAGTTACCCTCAATAAAAAAGCATTTTCTTACTTACTCTCTTCCTTTGCGTCGCTATTAAAGCACATTCCTGCCATTTAATGTTCAATTTTAATTATAATATGTTCCAGAAAATTATGTGGAGACCCATTTAGCTGTCAGCTAAGGGTTGAATATTTACAAAATAGAAAAAAAAAACCCTCTGCATGGCCTGACTCTGAGCTCATTTTATAAATAGGAGCAATTTTGTCAGCTCTTGTTTCTCCCTTGTTTTGAAAACTAACATCATTAAGTATGCACACACACCGGGTAGAAAAGAATAACTGTTGGCTAAACATGTTGGCTAAATCATAACAATGTGGGTGTTTTGAAGCTTATTTTTCCCTTCTGGTAAGAAATCGTGTCACATTCAGATGTAAATATCCGACTGAATTCACACTGAACCGCTGTTTTCTGAAGACCCCCCGTACCGCAGCCTCGACAGGCAGATCCTGCTAAATCTCAGATTTACATTTGTACTGACGGTATATCCACAGTAGGCACAAACACAACCTTGATAATGGACAGCTGTGCAAAGAAACCTCGATTACATTCAGCGGCAAAATATGGGAGATTGCCAGCTTTATTCCTTAAAGCTATTTATGTTCAGAAAAACGTTCACTTTTTAACCACCGATGGGAAACCGTAGCGGGATGATAGTCGTGCGTTTTTGGCTCAGAACAAACCAAAGTTATAAAAGCGGCGTCGTTATCCAGTGTCTTAAACCACGATCTGCAAGCAGCCAGTGTTTGTTTATTGTCTTTTATTGTGTGGATGAGACTGCAGCTGGGCTGAGTTAGCTTAAAGAGCTTTAAGGTTTGAGACGGGATATAAACCAGCAGCACACCACAGAAATCATATACCTGTCTAACAACACAATCAATAGGAAAGTACATTGAACGAGGAAATAAAGAGGAGCAATGTTTGAATTAGTGGTTATTAGTGTTTGCTGCTTACATCTTTGGAACAAACAAGCAATAAAAAAGCATCCCTGAAGCTACAGACGACTTCAGTTAGCTTGTTTTTTTGTTTCGTTAGCAAAACTCTCACGTTTTACAGGCTGAATAAGACTCAGTTGCATCTTAATGCTCACACACGAACACATCACTGCTTTTTTTTAAAAAAATACTATATCTCCGTTAACTATTTCAACTGTTCTAACCTCAGGAGGTGGAAGCGAGTTAGCCAGGCTTTGTTTGTGTTAGCCAGCTCAACAAAACCTAAAACAGGGGTGTCAAACTCTGGC
>NW_007577905.1:435306-452927 GCF_000690725.1 Stegastes partitus
TTCTAAGAGGAACAGGTTGTTGTAGTGCTATTAATGCTATGCTATGAAGAATATAAAACAATACTATTGCAAAAAGCAACACTGATATTGCAAAATGACGCAAGAGAGGAATGCTGGTAGAAATATTTACTGTCAATCTCTGCTGGCAATTTGTAATGTCACAGCTGCACACTGGAGCTCTGAAATCTTTAACTTCATGCATCGAAACATAAACTGAAAAGAACAAGAAGACGTTAGGTCTGATAATGTAGTGATGGATGCATGGAGATCTCTTTAGTTTTTGGCCAAATCACAGTGAAATCGAGGATTAAATCTCTCACCAATAGATTGATCAGTTCTCTAATGTGTGTCCGATCAGCTACAGGAAACTGACATCAAATACAAAAACCTGTTAATGAATTTTCTGCAGGATGTAGGTTAACGTGACAGAAAAGCACATCGAGTTTGCACTATTCTTGCAACTGCACGGCTTCATTGAGTTCCAATACCGACATACAGCTCAACAGGTTGCAGATTTAACACATGGATGATCTGTGTCGCTCATAGAGAACATCAGAGAAAGAATCTGTGCTTATATGTATGTACATTTAAAACCGTTCAGGCTTTAGGCTCAACATATCTCGCTAACCCATTAATCTCACTAAATAGCACACCCTCCTGACTTATAAACAAATATCCAAATGGTGCGATTAGCATCTCGTATAATGCCGATTTTGAATTGTGCTGTTTATTTCAGATTGATTTTCCCTTCATTTCTTTTTTTTCCCCCCCACAAATACAGCAATGTCCTCGTTGTCTCTCGCTTACTGGAGCATAAAATATATTTAATTTCTCTCCAGCAATCATTAAATTATGCTAATTGCACAGAAGGATGTTTTTAATTACACACCACAGGGTTTTAATTGAAATTCAATAAATTAATCCATATATCGAATCATGCCCAGCATTCAATTTCCAGGAGGACTTCACCGTTGGTTGCTGAGGGGTGGCCTTATTGTATCACTGTGTTATTTATGGGTTTTAATTTGGTTTTTTTTTTAAAAAAAAACAAGAGCACATAATTTCAAAGGTAAATGCAGAATGATTTTTGCCCTAATATTTCTTTCCCAAAAAAAGCAGTCCTCAGCAGAAAGGTAGGTATGAGTGGTGAAAAAGAAAAAAAAAAAAAAAAAAAAAAAAACCACATAAATTATAAACTGTATTTTCTGTGAATATAAGTGGGGATTGTGTGTGTTTTGGAAGTGTAAGAATGTTTGAGGAACAAGAAGCATGTGCCAAAACACCAAGGCAGAGATTAAATGTTTACTCGAAGGCAGCCTTGTCAAAATATCTCGAGGTGACATTGAAGGATGTCTTTGTTAAATATTTGTCTTTCCGTAAGTGAACTCTTTCACCCCCTGAGTACGCACAGATTGTGTGTAGACGCGACTGTAAAAAAAAATGGAGGATGGTGGAAGATTTGCTTAAATTTCCCTCAGGGTCGGTTTGTTGTGTTGACTGTAGACTAGATAATGAGAGGACAGGATGGATTAACCTCTTACAAGTGTCTCGTAATCAGAATGGTTTGTTTTTTTTCCCCCCATCTGTGGATGCTTTGCAGTAAAATAAAAAAAATCTGAATTCACTCACAGTCAAAGTAGTGTCGCTCCCCAAGAAAAAAAACAATGCACCACTTAGGAGAGAACAAGGAACATGCCGACATAAATCTAACTGGCTCTGGGTTTGAAGAGAGGGTTATTGTCTTTTTCTTGCAATTTACGACTCTAATGATGCACTTATGTTGCCCGCTCTTCCCTTTTTTTTACACCTTACCTACTTAAGGAGGAAATCTTGATTGGTAAGTCGATGCTATCCGCAGATTTAGGGATTTACTTGTAGGTCGGTGCAGGCTGATTATTTACCTCTTACAGGAGAAAGAGCACAGTCATCTGTCCTATTCTGAGGGCTTTCTTAGCTAGACTGATGGGATCTCTCTTTGTCTGCAATCCTTTTCATTTCCACATAATACCCATTTTTGTGATGTTTGTTCAATGTTCTTTAAATGAGGCTTTTCAATGGGGGCTATTGTTTATTGTTTACTCTTTTTTCTCTTCACTCCAAGTTAGAGCCGGTAGATCTTTCCACGCATAGTTTTTCTTTCTTCTCTGCTCTTTTGTTGTTCCTTTCATATAATTGTTTTAGTTTAGACTTCCTTTAAGATTCGTTTTCTTGTTGATTTCTTTGAGTTCAGACTTTCTTTTTCGAGGTTAATCGCATGCTTCAAAATTTGCATGATGTCTTTATCTTTCAAAGCTTTCTGTCCCAAGAAAAAAAAAAAAAAAAAAGAAATCTCTTCACTGTGTTTTCGAGGGAATATGTGGCTTTGTTACTAGAGTTATTCACAAAGTGCATCAAAGCAGGTAGCAGGTTCCATCTATCAGTACACGCCTGGTATTGAGCTGTAGCCTGTTTGTCTGTTTGCAGATTTTGTCGTCAAAACCTGGAGGCGACCTTTTACACGGAAACGGGTCTCAGCATTTGTCGAGCCACGCCGAAGGGCCGCACGATTACGATTCTGGGAATGACACGTCTTCGCCGCCGTCGAGCAAAACCGGTGTTTCTCGGGCGAGTGTCACTGACAACAAGAGGAACCGCTGTCAGCGTCTGGCCTCGCCGGAGAAGCTCAAGTTCGCTGACAGAGACAATGCGTCTGATTCAGGAAACTCTGTCACCAGCTACGCTTCCTTGTGCAAACCGTACGTGGAGGACGGCTTGTCTGCAACCATTTTCAGTGCAAAAAGGTGATGCTGTGTTCATAATAATAACAATCCATCTGAATGAATGCTTCCCAGGAAAATTGCAAGCTTGTCTATCTTCTGCTTCCACACTCTGCTTCCTCTTTTGAAATATTCATCGTATGAGTGGAGAATAAAGGATTTCTTTAAAAGCAAACCCTGGATTCACGGTTTTGGCTTTATCACCCAAAGCAGTGAGACATCTTAATGTGTTTTTCTTTGCAGGGAGCAGATAACCTTGGGGTGTCGGATAGAGGTCGTGAGATCCCCAAAGACATCCAGCTGTTCGCAGAGGAGGAACGAGTCGTCTCGAAGGCGACTGAAAGGCCGGTCGTCGAGCAGCAGGAGCAGGAGCAGATCCTCAGGGAGTTCCAGATACTCGGGACGCTACTCTCGAAGCCCCTCTCTGTCGTCTTGCAGGTGTTTTAGCTGCTTGTGCATCACCGACGTCCACTAATATCACACCCAGTGCATGCTTTGCAGAAATTTCACCATTAGTTTACGGAACTGTAATTATCTAATTTTCTAATTGCAGCTCGTACTCGCGCTCGCTGAGTAATTCGGCTGATCTGAGGCGAAGAGGCAGCGTAGCCAGCCTGAGCTCCAGAGGAAGCTACTCCAGATACAGCGCTGACAGGTGAACTTTGATCAGTGCTCCAGCTGCTTATGGCTCCTCATTAGTGGTAGAACAAACTTACAGTACACTGACATTATCTGTGATTAAATGCTCACAATGTTTTTCCAGACTGCGGGGCCGAAAGAGAACAGGCAGCTCCAGAGAGACGGACGTGAAGCACGCACATAAGGTTAGCGGGAAGAGACGAAGACGCAAATCCTACTCTCCTATGAAGAAGAGGAGGAGAGACTCGCCAAGCCATCTGGAAGCACGCCGAATCACAAGGTACAGCTCTCCCAGCCCGGTTATTTATAGCCACAGTGTACGTTTTTTATGCCTAAAGGCAGCAAAAATGTAGCGCCGGTCCCACCCTCCGCCCCCTCAGTTGGACAAGTCCCCAACCTGAAATCTTTCACTCGTGTTGATGAGCTGTGTACCTTGAAATGTCATTTAGCCTGAGGATGAGATAACTGTCAGCTCTAAAGCCACCACAGGGGCTGAAGAAACAGATGGTGAACGAAGACAACACGAAATGTAAAAGAAGAGGAACGTCTGATTCTACCTGTATTGATAGATCCCCGGCTTCTCACACACAGCTACCATGATGCTGTCTTTATTTCACAGCGCTCTGTGATGGAGACAAAAGATATGCAGCCACGAAAATACACAGAACAACACACGGCATCCACAGAAAGATTACAGCCTGTCTTTAGTTATTGCTCCATTAATCAGTGTTGTGTCGCAAAGCTGCAATATTCAATATCACTCCGGTAAAAGGGATTTTAAATCAATTGTATGGTTAAATATACAAGCAGTCGCAATAGATTTATTATAGTATTCTAGAAATATGAACTTTTTTTGTTCATATTTCTAGAATACATACAGAAACTTGAATTATTAGTGTTGGTGACGTACAAAGCTATATGTTAATCTAATGTTCTTGGCGTGGTCTCCTAGCTTTGGCTACAGCTGATGACTCTTCCCAGCCAGTTTAAATGAAGCCCATCTGATGCACTCATTAGACTTAACCACAAACGTTACAGTAGAGAACATCTGAGGAGCTCAGCGCAGATGTGAACATGCAAATCACTGACTTGAACAAGTCAGGAAAGCCACTTGTCAAAGATGCTTCAGATCCCTAAATCGTCTATGTAAACAATTGTTTGTACTTTTCGGACTATTGAGCGCACCTGAATATATGCCGCTAACCCGAAAGATTTTTTAAAAACGTTTAATGAAATATGTACAGATAACATACACAAATACGTAAACACCTTTTTTCCACATACTGCCTGTAACATGGCTGGTTAAAAAATAAATAAATACAGCAGCCTACCAGGAAAAGTCATTGATCGCTATCTTCATCTTCCAACAACCTTAAACATACACCAAAAGTATTATATGAATATAGGAACATAGGAATGTAAATCAGGCTACAGCTAAGGTTTTATACTGGCCTTCCCAAAGTGCTGAATAAGAACCCATTAAGAACCTGTGGACTGTGATGAAGAAGTCAACAACGAATTTAGTTGAACTGACTGTAAATAGTTCTGGTTGTCCAGCAGCAGAACTTTTTTTCTTTTAGTATTTTTTTTTAAGTCAAACTATGTGTTATTCATATAAATCAGAGGTCTCGAACTCCGGGGGCCGCAATCCTGCAATTTTTAGATGTTCCCCTTCTTCCAACACACCTGATTCAGATGATCAGCTCAGCATCAAGCTCTGCAGAAGCCTGATAACGATCCTGATCATTTGAATCAGGTGTGTTGGAAGAAGGAAACATCTAAAACATGCAGGATTGCGGCCCTCGAGGACCAGAGTTCGAGACCCCTGATATAAATGTGTAACAAAAAAATCATTCATTAAAAAGCCGCTCATGTTTTTGGCCCGCAGTGCCAGGAAGCGGCCCATCCCTTACTTCCGCCCCAGCCCGTCCTCCAGCAGCCGCTCCACCAGCGTGTCGTCCTGGAGCAGCCTCTTCACCCGCAGCCGCAGCCGCAGCCCCGTCCACAGCCTGAGCCGCAGCAGGAGCCGCAGCCGGAGCCACAGCTACTCCACCTACCGGAGCTACAGCCGCAGCTCGTCCTGGAACTCCATCTTTGGGACCCGCAGCCGCAGCCGGAGTCGCGGCTCGCTGAGCAAACGCAACAAAACGAGGCATTAGGCGTCTCAGAGAACATCAAAGGGGGGCTGAAGCCGCAGCCGTGTTCCCGGTTGAGAGCGAGGACGGTGGATGTCGGAGCAATGGACCGTCTCCGTGGTCCGCTTTGACGCTTGGGCGGAGATGTCCCAGCGGTGGTCCGAGCACGTCTTTTGTTGAGGCGGTCTTGTTCACTCTGCCCACAGAGACCACTGGAGACTGAATGTCTTTATGTTTGTTTGTTTGTTTGGTTCTTACACTGCATCCTCTTGCATCAGCACTTACAATGGCCTGAGACTGTTCATCTCCAGATATCTACAATAGAAACCGAACATAGGAGAGAAACACTGTTCCTGCATTTAGTCGACTTACATCCGTGTTTCATCCCATAAGTCTCTGCACTTCAATTATTCTTGTAAATGCTTTGAAATGGTTTATTTCATAATTGATGCTCCATAATGTGGCCTGCTGAAGGGGTCCAAGAAGCATCGGAAGAGCCTGATTCCCATTTTTACTTTGATTTGCAGTACAGTATATTTGGCCATATGCAAGTGCAGATGCACCAGGTGAGCCGATGTCTAACAGGACAGCAGACATTTACTGTCCCGTGTGTTGAGGTAACATTTGAGCCGTTTGATCCGAGTGTTTACCGACGGCTTCACAGGGATCGTTATCAGGAATAAGAAAATGGTTTATTGCTCCGTTCAAGGCGGAGAACAGACGTGTTTTCTGAGCCGGGGTGGCCCGATGGCGAGCAAACTGCCTGTCAGCTCAAATGTCAAATTAATTTATTCTCTGATCAAGTGGAAAACGATTGAAATGTCAGTCCATGTACTACAGCACAGAGCGATTGAACCGTCGGGGGGGTTGTTGGACAAAAGTTTCACACAGTCGGAGGAGCTTTTCTCCTTCACGGCGAATGAAACATTTGTTGGATTCTTTTTTTTGGGAGACGGTAAAGATAACGAACTTTTTTATCTGCTTCACTTCTTAACCCTCTGAATCTCTAAACTTGCCAGCAGGTTTAAATGTCATGCTTTATTTTTAAAAAATTGCCAAAATTACATTGTGTATCAGCGCCAGAAACTATAAACACAGAAAGAGTTGTTGTGTTTTCAGCTCTCTGGCACCTTGAACTACTCATCTGAACCAAGTCTGACTTTTAAAATTATTATATCTCCTCAAAGTCACTTTATTCTCATTTAAATATTTTCAAAAAAATAGACGATAAACTCCAAACAGATTTTGTTAGAAACTACAGTTTGTGCTTCTCAGTGCCGCTGTGAAGCTATTAGTTGCAGCCAAATGTGTCACATGACAACATTTCAGGGACGTTTCAACTGAACTGGGATGAACTGTGCTTTTTTTTTTTTTTTTTTTTAAAGAATGAAAACAAATTTAAAAATCGTAATAGTAAAATGCCTATTATATGTAATTTATTTATTTTTATTTTACCAAAATTGGCAAAAAAAAAAAAGGAAAAAAAAGTGAAAAATCTTGTAAATGGTCATACATTCCATTTATTTTTTCAATTTCTGTAAAATACGTAGTCAAAGGAATTCAGCTTTAATTTCTTTTTTTTTTAATGATTTATGGCATTTTGTTGTTGTTATACGACACAAAGGGATTTTTGAATTATTGTTACTAATAGTCGTAGTTCTTTCTGCAGGACTTTATCTTGCAGTGAAGAAAAAATGTGACCAGAGCAAAAACAAAGGCCAGAAACTATCCGAGGTTCAGAGGGTTAAATTAAAAAAAAAAAAAAAAAGAGCTGTCTTTACTTCATGTATGATTCAGGCTGTGTTTGTTTTTGTTTATTTGGTCGTTTTAAATGAAGCACAGAAGCTGGACCTCATTTGGCTGCTGAAAATAAGTCTGAACTAATGAAGAGCATTGATTTACTTGAATGATGATATTGTTTCACTACAACACTGGAGCCAAATCCATCATGCACCTGTGATTGAAGGTCAAATTTTTGAATTGTGCAGCACCATACATATTTATTACTTATTTAATATTTATTGGTTTGTTGTCCCTCTCAGTAGTGGTCAGTCTTTCTATGCAACACTGTCAGTTTAGTTTATATGACACTGCTGTAAAGTGTTTTTTGGTCTGTTGTAAATTATTCTGACTCGTACATGAACCTCAAAGCAGATGTTTGAAAAGAAAGACGAACAAGAAGTGGAAGTGCAGAAAAGATGTTTCCCTGTCGGATGTTTCGGTTCTTTTTGGTTGATTTATTTTATTTTTTTCTATCTTATCAAGAGTTAGTAGAAAAGATCGACACCAATCTCTTGTCTGTTTCTGAAATATGAAACTACAGCTAGGAGATGGTTAGCTTAGCTTAGCTTAGCTTAGCTTAGCTTAGCATAAAGACTAGAAACAGGGAAGCAGCTAGCCTGGCTGTGTCTAAAGGAAACAAAATCCACCTCCCAGCATCTTGCTAACAAACAAGTTACATCTTATTTGTACAAAAACTAAAGTGTTAGAGCAAGTTTTGGTTTTAGGTAAAGTTATGTCATCTTGCCATTTGAGAAACATGTTAATTCTCTGGTTCTGGTAGGTGGACTTTTTGTGGCCTTTGGATAGAGTTGGGTAGCTCCTTCTTTCTAAGATAAGTCCAAAAAAAAAATAAGTACATGTCCCCAAAAGTCACGCTGTTCCTCCCCGAGTTATTTTGCTCCGACTCCTGAGTTTGAATCTGCACAAAGTCTGAATCTGCCTTTGCTCTGAAGTAAGAGTTACATCTCTCCATCATTTCAAATCCATCATCCTGCCTGTGTTACCGCTCCGGGCCTGACAGACTGCTCTCTATGCACTCAATACTCTCAGCTTATTTCCCTGAATGTCTACTAAATTGGACGAATGAGGGAAATCTGACGCCGAGGAGAAAAAAAAACAGGAAAGAACTTGGCACAGAAGTCACCCATAAACTCCAAACCGATGCCGACTTGTGTCGACCAGCGTCGACGAGGTGCCGGCGGGAGGTCTGTGCGGTCGTGTCGATCGACTTTCTGGACGGGCTCGCAGGGCCAGCGGGCCCTCTCCCCGTCTCACAATGTAAAGTTTACATCGGTTCTTGTGCAAAATGATTTTGAACATGTAAGTACTGTGGTGTAAATATGCATCTGCGTTGTACAAATGACTCAAAAGTTGTGATTATCTGATTACAGAATGTGACTGGGGCCGTGTTGGATGTTTAAAATGTGACGATGCTTTGGCCAGTGAAAGAGGAAAAAGGAGACAAATGTGCCGGTTAGGCTTCAATCAACAGACTCTAGATGTCTTTGTGCTTAAGGTCCCTCTGATCATGTCTTTTGTTATTTTAAAAATCCCAATAACAAGCTCATATAGCAATAGTGATCCAGTGTTTCTGTGTTAAATTATGCATTTCCATATGAAACGAGCATACTGAGAACTCTTTTTTTTTTTTTTCACACTGTCACATTTTATCTGGTGTCAGTGTGCGCTCCACATTGTAATGACGTGTCATCTAGAAACTGAATCGGTCCCATCATAGCCCCATGAAGTCAACTCTCCCTTTCACTGTGTGTTCAAAATAAGCTATATAAAATCATGTTCTGATGGAAGTGCCGCTGCAGTCTTGTTTTAATGCTCCAAAAAAACCAGATGAACACCCGCTGACCTGTTGCAGTAAACACACTGAACGCAGCATGTGATATTTGATCAAACTCCATCCATTCCTTGTAGCATAGGGGGGAAAAGTATTTGTTGTTCCAGCGCTCGGCGTCTCGACACTATGGAAATGATGATTGGCGGGTAAAGATGGAGTCATAGACCAGAAACTACATCAGTAAAAGTTTATCCACCATTTGCATCCAGAGTGTCCTGCAGATGTCGGACGGGCGGCATGTCTGGAGCGTCCATGGTAGGACTGGGATACTTTTTGCTGCGAGGAGGACCGTGCATATTCTGGAAACATGAGGACGCATCAAGTGGTGAAGGAACTGGATGACCATGGATGTGAGGATTTGATCTCCATATTGAGATAGCCAGCGTTAATGTGCAGACATATTGTTTGTTTACGGCACACGCCTGCCCGTCTTCTCCGCACAACATCAACATCTGCATCGCAAGAAAACCAGATTTACCAGCAAAAAGATCCATCCTGCTACTGTCCACTGATGGTAAGAAGTTGCCAGCTGGAGCCGGGTTTAGCACCGTTCTGCCGTTACATCAAGGCCTTGATGTGGGCAGCAAGATTGCAAACCAGTTTCGTCACAGTTTGAGCAGATACGTGCACAGCAGCAACTTCATCAGCGGTCTGCGCAGCCGATTGCAAATGATTGCAAACAATTTGGCAAAGAGCAGGATGTGAGAATCCTGGCCTCAGCTGTGTCTGACTACGGCCTTAACCTGACATCAGCATCCAGCGAGCCAGCTGTGGCATCGTTTTAGCTGAATGAAGCTGCATTTTAACCTTTAATAGTCACTGGTCAAAAGAGCGTCTATGAACCACTTCCGGATGGTTCTCCTTTAAAGCCGCACCTCACAAGGTTTGGGATCAACTTTACTTTTGGTTAAGAATTTCTCACCAGATGAACGGCTTGAAACTTTTTCCAGCACAATCGGCTGAATGCAACATTTTTCCAACTAGAAACAGCAGAAGTTAGGCTTTTTTTTTTCTTTTTTTTACTTATAAAAGATTCATGTCTTCATCCAGAGTGGATGCCGTCTGCACAAAGTTGACTTCTTAGTCGTTTTGTTTAATCCGTCCAGTGACATCAATGCTGTTTGAACCTGCAGCTCTGCGTTATCTTCTATTAAAAAGCCTGTGAGTCACCAGGAGGAGGGAGCTCCAGCTGATGGACATGTGGACGCTGTGCAACTTAGTTTGGTAAAAGGAGGGGCTGGTCTTCGGTCAGCTGTTGCTGCTCCACTGCAAAAAATATCCACATCAACAAACCATTTAATCTTAATTTGAGGCTGTATGTACAATTTAAAACTACCAAACAGCTGGAAGGTTAGTTTAGTTCAGAACATGCCCCTGGTTTGTTAAAGTTTCTCGCTGTTAAAGAGTGTAATGTTAGTGTAAGGAAGTGTTTTTTTGCAGTGTGAGAACTCTCCAGTTCCTCCCAGCACTTTCCCGACACTTGCTCTGTGCAGACTCATCGTCTGAGGAACAAGCTCAGTATAAAACCCGCAGCCAGAAGAAATGAGATCAGTTCACTTTGAGGTTTAAGAAACTTGCGGTTCACGTCGGAGGTTATCTTTGGATCAACAGGTGACTTATTGCGTAACGGTGATGTGCGTAATCCAAAAGAGATAAAGTTTTACCACACAGAGAGATAAGTTCTGCTGTTTTTTTTTATTATTCAGAGAAAGGGGTTATCTTTGCGTAAGTAACAGAACTTTTCCTGGCTTTTGGACATGGCAGAGGGAGACTTTTACACGATGGGAAGCCGGCAGAGATTTCCCAGAGATCCGTTTGGAGAATTCCGGGATCAGTCACCGTTCAGGGATCAGCTCGCCTCTCGGTTTATGGAAGATGACTTTGGGATGCCACCTTTCCCCGACGACCTGGCGATGGACTGGCCGGGCTGGGCTCGGCCGGGCCGGCTAAGCACGCGCCTCAGCCCGTCGCCGTTCAGCAGCACTTTACGCACAGGTTTCCCCCAGCGTCAGTCCACCGGAGGCCCCGCGCTGTACACCAGCAGGTACGGAGAGCCCTCCTCCCGCAGCTCCCCCACCGGCACCGTCTCCACCACCGGCGGGGAGCCCTGGAAGGTCTGCGTGAACGTCCACAGCTTCAAACCAGAGGAGCTGAACGTAAAGACGAGAGACGGATTTGTAGAAGTGTCAGGTGAGTCTGGATGGACTTTTTTTTTTTTCCTGTTGTATAAATAATCATCAGGTCAATTAGGGGGAAGAAAACTTTTCACTTTGTGGTGTTTTGGGATGTCTTATGCTCAGTGACTGGAGGTCAAAGTGAACCCACCTGATGACTCCCACTGTGGCAGCCATCAGTTCACATTAATACCAGAGCTGGTCCAGTCACTTTTATTTATAGATTATATTTAAAGACAACACCTGCTGTCCAAAGTGCCTTTAAATGGGGTGAATGAAAAGTAATTATGAGGCATAATACACAGAAGACACAATAAGTAGAACATAAACATCATAGCCAGTACAAATAGGATCATATTCTCCCTCATTGTTGTTTATGTGACATTTGGGGCAACATTTCCCCACCAGGAATTTTATTTTCTGTGTGTTGAAATACAGCTCAAGAAGTTCCAGTTGAAAAGAAAGTATGGTAAACAAGTGTAGTGTATATATAACATAAAATAAAGAAGCTTTTTCAGTCTAATCATACTTTTGAGTGGAGGCTGGGATGATGTCCAAGGAATCTGGACTGCTTCCCATTCAGTACGTTGTTATGTCTTCTAATTATTCTACATTTAGACGCCATTAATTGGTTGGAAAAAGTAGTTTCTGTTAAGTTCATGAATAACTGAAGGAAAAACTCAAGATTTAACTCGGCTTCGTCGTCATTTGGAGCAAGAAAACATGAAGAAATAAACTTCTCCTGCTCCTTCAAAATGAAACTCGCCTGACAACGAAAATTGAATCACAGACTGAAAGAACAACACAAGAAACAAAATTTAACTCCAATGAATATATATTTCATAAACATTTAACACTAACTTTTAGGATTTTGAAATTCAGAGCATTTTAAATCACAGAACCTTCACTAGAAGCCTTTTTTTTAAACGACACTCGAGTGTCATTCAAAAAGTTGTGGACAAAAAAAACATCCATCCATGTAAAATACTTTAAAATAGCTGAAAAAAGTAAAGTCAAAGGCCAGAATATGAAAGAGTTTGATGAAACAACTCTTAAACAACAACTCGCTACTGTAAATATCTCTCAGGATGCTCATTATGTCTAATCAGGCCAAGAAATATCAGCTCTTTCACTTTGGCAGCACAACTAAAGCAGCGCAATCAAAGAGCCTCTGTGGTGCAACATGGTCTCAGCATTAATGAGTCTTGATGTGGTGGAGCGGGACAGATTTTGGGAACTGGGACTTGCAAGTTGGCAGGCAGATCCTCAAGCTTAGACACCTGTTTCAGATTCTTGGAGAATCACTCCCTCAGCCACGCATGAGCTCGATTTAGATTTTAAGGCAAGGCCCGTGACAACAGTCTCTGTTTACAATAAGACAAGCCGCTCGCTGCCGCTAAGCACCGCGGAGACTGTTCTGGAAACAGGACCTGACTTTTCCCCGGCGGTCCTCGTGCAGGTTCTGTTTCTGCCGGTGTCACGTTCAAGCTCAGTCACCGATTACGGGCGTAAGTCGAAGATATTGCTTCCTGAAGTCGGCACCTGAGAAGACGGCTGAATTCCAGGGATACCCGGGGCTGAAGAGGGCACAGAGGACAGCAGGCCCCCCGGCTCTGGGTTTTTTATAAACACATTGTTGGTATGCCAGTTGGGTCATTCAATCAGCGCCATGTTGGGCCCGACTGCCTGCAGTGACTCAACCTGTTCTAAAAGTGTGGCCGGGAATGTAGTACAAGCGTGTTAGCGGCGTTCAGTGCGTGAATGAACAAATGTTTGACACGGATGCGAGTTAAAAGCTTACCGAAAGAGGGCAAAGATTAGCTGAAGGCCGTTATTAGTTAAACACAATGTGGACAGTTTGGTACGGGATGCTGTGTCTTAATGCATTTCTGAATCCTGTTACCTCAGTTTCGTAGCCGTCAGTGACCAAGTGAACACAAACAGCTGAAACACAATGAGTATGAGGCTAAAGAAGGCAGAGGGCTGCTGAGTTATTAGTCACAGGAATAGCAAAGGCTCCTACGAGGAAAAAGACAGCAGCTATCCTTTATTCAAATGCTTTAAATGACCCACTGTATGTAGATCCAATTGTTGGCCATCTGTTAAATGCAATGAGAAAAGAAAATGTCTGAGGGGGCCTGGGGTGGATGGTTGGGTCAACAAAGTACCGAGTTTTCCATCAAAAGTGAAGTGACTTTTATAACCAAGTCAGTTTAAATCCAACCAAACTGCACAGTGACCCTCACATTAGTCGATCACAAAGCAGTCGTACCAATCAGTGTAAAGGTCACGTTGTTTGTGTTGTGGGTTTTTGAGCGCATTGATAGATGATGTTGCCCTTTTGACAGATGAAAAACAGACGGATAGATTCGGAGGGCGGCAACCTCTTAAAAGCAGTTAAACCGGTGGACGCACTTCACACCAGAAATGGACCGAACTCAAGACGGGTTGATTAGTGGCCAGAGAACGATTAGTGGGTTGGTGAGTGTCAGTGTCACGAAGGGGGCTCTCTTTAAACCCACTAGATCAGGGGTTCTCAACTGGTGGGTCGCGGACCTGTTCTGGGTGGGTCGTGGACCTGTTCTGGGTGGGTCGTGGACAGCTGGTCAAATTTAAATAATATATAATGTGCGTCTCAGGTTGGACTCATTATTTATTTTGACAGGCATGGTAACCATAGTTTGTTTGACATTCGTTTTAAGTTTGTGTTGATGTTGGGACGCGAGTTGACAAAAACATGACCCGGGGTATTTAAAATGTGGGTTTTCATACTAGGACTGGACCCGAATAGCCACCTATTGGTTCACTGTGCTAGAATCTGGATATCAGTTTGGATCTAATAATAATAATAATTGATCAGATTTCTAAAGCACTTTTCTGGACACTCAAAGACGCTTTTCATTCACGCTATTCATTCACACACATTCATTCTGGTGGTGATAGCTACGATTGTAGCCACAGCTGCCCTGGGGCAGACTGACAGAGGCGTGGCTGCCATTCTGCCCCCCCAACCACCACCTCAACAATCCATTCATTCACACCAGGCAAGGTGGTGAACTGTCTTGCCCAAGGACACAACGACCATGAAACAGGTTACAGGGCGGAATCGAACCGCCGACCTTCCGATCATCGACCGACTCGCTCTACCACCTGAGCCACAGCTGCCCCTATCTCCGAACATCCCTCCCCGTTGGTCGTACCGGAAGCTCAGCGCCAGCACCCCTCCCCCCCTCTGAGTGATGGTTTTATTCACTTGTGTACATGCAGTGGTCATGGTCCAGTTACTGTGCACGGTTATAAGCTCTGAAATGCATGTTGCACAGCAAAATATATTGAATACTGAATTATAAGTAAAACTGGGTCGCGACTTCATGACCATGTGGGTCCCAGGGTGAGACCAGGTGAGAACCCCTGCACTAGATCACCGTGGTAACTGATGCTGCACGGCTCACCTGATCTGGAGGAGGTTGTGTTCAGAGGTGCAGGTTTTAATCGGCTGCAGAAGCGCTACCCTTTCACCAGTTTGTTTCCTGACACTCCTCAATGAGCGATAGAGATTCTCAGCAGGTGGAACGTGTCACATCTGCAAACCCATTGAGCTGTAAATTAATAACGTCGGGAGGAAACCTACATGGTGGTTACGCACAACATGCATAAATATGTTTCTGTGTTTGGTCCTGATTTGCTGCAGAGTTCATTTAACACTAATAGAATACAGATTACAAAACAGATTGGTCTATTTATCAGCGAGAATATTCAATAAATAGTCATTTTTGCTTCGATTTGGCCAAAGTGATTTTCACGTATCCTTCATTTATGGGACAGTTTTACTCACTTCATAAGTATCATGTTTGAAGAGTTCTGTTATGAAGCTGTCATGTTAGAAATAAGCAGCGACTTTGAGACTACCTTAAAATAAATATACTAACTTACATGAGCAATGTTTTTCTCTGTCAGAATTCCTCTCTTGCATCATTTGCAGTAAAAGTGTTGCTTCTTTCTGTAATAAATTTTGACAGCCTGATCGTCTTAGCTGAAGTAGGCGGCCCGCCATCGATGCATCCAGCGTCTCTTTTTATGGAAGTGTGCACAGGTTAAGGTTAAGTTTAGCCGGCTAACATAGAGAAAGCCTGGCTATGTTAATCTAGTAATCGTCGTAGTGCACCCGTCTGAGCTGCATTTAAACAGTGATTGCTGGGCTGTAACACAGACTACATACATTCAGTAGTCGGTGACTTTGAGGACTTGAGATTAAGTGATTTCAAACACAAGTATAAAAAGCTGTAAACTCCATCTGCAAATATGAAACCTCCACCCAAGCCCTTGGTACTTGTAAAGACAGAAGACGTCATCCAGCTCGTTGAGACGCCGCTCTCCTCCCAGAACATTCAGTGTAACACATCTGGAATTTAGTATCTGAGAGTCGAAAACAAGAAGAGGCAGAAGGAGAAGCTTGGTTTCTGTGGGAGATGATCAGGGGACCAGTTTTACTTCTTAAGTCACGATGACGTTTTCATAATAATCTCATGACTTCTCTGGCGATTGCCCCTCTGCAGAGCTTCAGCCTCCGTCTCTGGTGGAGTCCAGCTCTTTGAGCAGGCAGGAGCATCACCGCGGGGGTGTAGGGTAACACACAGGCTGCCTGAAGTGCGCCGAGGGGTGGAGGGGTGGGGCAGGCCACGCTGCCGGCGGCGGCGTTGACATTTAGCAGCCAGGGAGCAGCTGCTAGCAAACCCCAGACGGACCAGGCGTAAACAGAGAGGGAGGCTTTCCAGGACTGGATGTTCCTCCCCACTTCTGACCAACATGAGACCCTCTGCAGGACAATTGTTCTTTAAAACAACCACTTCAACACTGTGATCCACCCTGTAGGTCCAAAAGCAAGCGCTGCTGCAGGGATGGAGCAATGGAAAACTGTGTGTGCCAAGGGAGATGTATTTTAAGCTCATTTATATCGACACCTTTTTCATTTGCATTCCTACTAAAGATTTAAAGAGTCACCGGTGTATGATGGCCGTCCTGTTGAACCTGTGATAGAGACTCATTCATGAGCCGTGACCTTGCCTCACTATTGCACAACGTCATCATCTCTAAAGTCATGCGAGGTTGCTCAGCTCATCTGCTGATGTAATTTCTTTCCAAACAGGAAAACACGAAGAGAAACAAGAAGAAGGAGGCATAGTGACAAAGAATTTCACAAAGAAGATCCAGTGAGTATAACCCCAGTGATCTCTCTGTATGTTTGTTTGTTTGTTTCTGGGTTTATGCACATTCTCACCATAGTCACCACCACATGCTACACAGCTAATAATTTGCAATCATTTAGAGTGGATTTTTTAAAAAACACGGAATAATAGTGTCATTTAGTGGAGAGCTGTTTGGTGAACCACTGAGCTGTTATGACTCTGGAGTGGCTTTCTTTAACAGGAACCAGGCTTTAGTTTTCTGCGTTGTTGAATTATACAGAGCATTTTACTGTGTACCACAGCTTTGAAATTATACGTTTATTATCGTGTCCACAGTGGAGACGGGGGGACCAGAGGAAGAGAGCAGAAAATAACCAAACTAAAATTATTATTATTTGTTTTTCAGACTTTTGGCTGATTGTATATTTAATAGTTTTTCAATTCTCTGTCTTCGTCTGAACCATTCATAGGCAGGTAGGATAGTTTTATATGAACCCTCTGAACCCTAAGCAGTTTTGGGGAATTTTTTTTTGCACATTTTTACTCAGTGTGTGCTCATTTTTAATTTTTTTTTTACTGTAATATGGCTTTCGCAGTGCGTTTCTATGTTTTTATGTCTTCATTATTATGGATCAGGAGTAAACTTGCTGTGATTAATGTAGTATGACTAATGCACAAAGATGACTCATCACTATTTTCACTTTAATAAAGATAATGATGTGCTGTTTTTGCCATCACCACCGAAGCGTGGTGTTGGAACATCATAAACTTTGCTTACTTTAACTCAAAGAGCAGAAAAACACAACAAACTTTCCTGGTGCTGAGAACAAACTAAACCCTCCGGGGTGCTAAGAGTAGCATCGGATTTCCTGTTTTCATTATTAATATCCTGATCATTAGGAATAATGGTGAATGAAAGCTTAATTAAGTGCTGTATCCAGAGATGTTCCGGTCAGGTTTTTTTTGCTCCCGACCCAATTCAAATCATTTAATATTTAGTATCTGCTGATCACAACGTTTTCCCAGATAACACAGAAGTGTTGTAGATTAGCTGCAGTACCTGGTTGGGCCTCCAGGTGGAGCCTCTTACTGTTTAA
>NW_007577905.1:453727-454353 GCF_000690725.1 Stegastes partitus
AGGTTCACACTGATACCAGTAACGTCAAAGTTCCTGTGATTGAGGTTGTGCTGAGGACATCCCCAGTGATGTCTGTCCTATCTGACCACAAACTTCTTTTTTTGTTTTCTTTTTAAAGTTTGATCCCCTGATAGTATTACGTGATAGCAAAAGTTTGCCACTGCAGATTTCAACAGTCCTTTACAGCAGTAGGTTCTTGTTCAGTCTCAGAATGGTCTGACTCACAGGAAGTAGACTGTAGGTATAAGCTTGCGGTTGGCCATGAATTTAAAGTGACATTCTCCTTCCATTCTGTTCTCCTGAACAACAGAAGGCTAATCACCTTGCACACTGGACATTTCCAGCTTTGCAGATGTGTTGGTTCTTGCACTAAGCCAGCCCTGCTATTGTTTTGTTTTTTGTAAACTAGACATTATATTCACAGTTTTTGCCTCTCTGCAAGCAAATGTTCCACCACAGCAGTTCTCTGATCACTACTTTGATGAGACACTGAATTTTTAGCTTCGCAGCACCCAAGATGACTGTGATTGATTTAAAGAAGAAATGCAAACACACCACGACTTTTATCCCCTCATAGCAGAATGATAGTGAGTCTGCAGTCAGACCGTTGCACACGGTGCTGTGTT
>NW_007577905.1:456142-457792 GCF_000690725.1 Stegastes partitus
ATATCAGAAATCATCAAAAAAGGAAACGTGTCTTTGATTTTTACATTTACAGAAATGAGCTAAAATCTGCATCCCACAGATGTTACCAATACTGGGGGGGAAAAAATGAAGGATGTTGTAGACATTTAACTTTTTACATCCTTTACAAACTACACGTTCTTCCTACAACAGATGTTTCACCGTGTGGAGTGTAGCTTCCTGCTTCTCTGTGCACCATTGTAGTTCAGACAGGACACTTTGTCAGATTTAACCATTTATTTGAGATCACATACATGTAGTTTGGCGGTGACTCTGCTCGTGATGCTCTGGAAGCATGACACAGATAATCCCTGAGATCACAAACCCCCACAGAGCCGTGAATTTACAATTTACAATTTTTAAAATACAGTATGAACACGAGACCAACTAAATAGTCTTCACTAACAGAATCTAGATTACATAGTTCAAGGTACAATAATGAACCATCTGCAACCTACAATCCTACGATATGGGAAACACCGGGGTTATATGAGATTGAACTGTTTTTAAAAGGTGGTGGTTGGGGAGGAGGAGGAGATTTGATGATCTGCAGAGGCTGGAGTAGCAGCGATGTGGTGAAGCGGGCAGAATGAATGAACGCTGCCTCAGTTATAAAGCAGCTAAGTGGGTGGGCTGGACTTCAGCGATGACGATTGGACAGGAGGGGTCATGTGACCGCCTGACTCCGTGCCTGTCTGAACTAACGCGAAGCTCTGTTGAGCAAATATGTTTTCCTTTTATCCTCTCTTGACATCTCCTCACACAGCTTGTAGTTCACCTTCACAGTTTTAGTCACATGACTGTTGGTCACAACTGAGCCAATAATAGGTTTTCAGCTGAGGAGCAGAAAATATTTTTATTTTTTGCAGAATCTGATGAGTATAAACAATTTATATTGGCCATTTTTTTAAATTGAGACATGGAGAATAGCATGAATTTGATCAAAATACAAATTATAACCACAGAAAGCATGTTTTTAAATCACTTGCTGTGAAAAATGGTTCGCTGTTTTTGTCTTATAAGATGATTTAGCTTTCAAATCGGCCGGCAGGTTCAGGAGTTCAAAGGGTTAAAACAAGATAAAGTAGTTGATGAAACCGAGAGCTTAGTGATTTAACTATTGTGGTAAGTGCATTTCCTTTCTCGTAAACATTTGCAAAGCATTTTTTATTTTATTTTTTATTCCAGCGTTGTTTAAATCCATTTTTTAATAGCTTTAAGTTTGTTTTCTTTCCTTCCTTTGCTGACGCGTCGCAGCATCGGCGACGTATTAAGATGAATCAGTTACATGTGTGACGTCAGCAAGTTACGATTTCTCAGTTGGGAGAATTTGTTCGCTAGTGTTTCCGATTATTTATACCAAACTGTGTTCCTCCATCAGCGCCGTTTGTCTGCATAAAAGCTGCTCAGTCACGTTTCATGAAACTCGGTGGCGCTCGGCCAAAAGAAGAACCCATTAAATTTTGGTCCAGATCCCGAACATTAAAACACCAAGATGGAGAACTGACCTTGGTGAAGGACTTTGCTCTCCGAGTGCTCTTGTAGTGATAAAAAAGTAATCCTTAGCTGCTATCCTGAAATGAAAATGCAGAAGGAACGTCAGCAAAATGCACTTTTTAAAAGGTGAACACA
>NW_007577905.1:461270-462910 GCF_000690725.1 Stegastes partitus
AGGTAATAACTGTGAAAAACATAACCTCGAAGAAAGGCAGGATTTTGGTATTTTTTTAATTAAATTCATAGATAAAGGAGACGAGTTTCCTTTCTGAGCAGCTTTACTTGCGGCTATCAGTGTTTATTATCCTCAAGAATGTAAAAAGCTGCATAACTCTGCACCTCCCACTTGAAATCTTTCTGAACAGCTGCTCCTGAGTCGTGCGAAACTCCAGCGACACCGGCGCTGGAATCCCGAATCGGGCAGACGAAGCACTGGTGTGTAAAGCAGGAGCGTCTTCTGGAGAATATTCATGCTGTAGCTCATCCAAGCCAAACAGGCAACACAGAAGTTTCCACAACGTCTCTGACCAGTTAATTGGGCAGTGGGAGGACTTCAAACAGCAGCGCTAATCGCTGGTGCGAATCGCCGTCTCGCTGGTGCGTCACTCCAGTCCCGCTAATTTCCTGTTGGCTAATTAGCAAGCAGGTGTCCTAGCAGCGCGCCGTTCATATCACAATCACTTTAATTGGAATGCCTTCAGACCAGGCCTGCGCTCCTGAGCTCATCAGAACCTACAGTCAGTGACGGCTGAGTGTATCGGGGGGGAGGGAGAGACTGGGTCATATATAAATAACTGCCCTTGATACAGAAAACCTCACTGGAGAGAGAGTAAGACACGTAACACAGTGAGCACGGCATTCCTTTGCATACAAACTGAAGAACTTTTTGTTTTCTCTTTTTGCATATAGCATCATATAATTTTATTTGTGTGTCTCCTTTTTGAAAAGAAAAAGGAACCCACCATGCAGTCCAGCCACGAGACCTGTTGATTTAAAAGTGCTGTTTACTGTCATTACTGCCTTCTGTGTCCATGCATACAGTAAACAGTCAATTAGCAACACGACAATCATTAAATAGAAGCAGTTTCTAGGTGGATTTGTCATCTTTTTCCTCCAATCTGTAGTCCTGCACCTCTATGAAAACAGCACAATCATATTTAGAAACATAAAAGAACTTAAAAATGTCTTATCTACTATTATATATATTATTATATTAGTATATATTATCCATGTACTACTATCTATCTACACTATGGCACAGTTCTAATATCAGAAATCATCAAAAAAGGAAACGTGTCTTTGATTTTTACATTTACAGAAATGAGCTAAAATCTGCATCCCACAGATGTTACCAATACTGGAGAAAAAAAAATGAAGGACGTTATAGACATTTAACTATTAACGTTTTTACATCCTTTACAAACTACACGTTCTTCCTACAACAGATGTTTCACCGTGTGGAGTGTAGCTTCCTGCTTCTCTGTGCACCGTTTCTGCGCCGTATCGCTTTCATTGTAGTTCAGACAGAACACTTTGTCAGGTTATAACCATTTATTTGAGATCACATACATGTAGTTTGGCGGTGACTCTGCTCGTGATGCTCTGGAAGCATGACACAGACAATCCCTGAGATCACAAACCCCCGCAGAGCCATGAATTTACAATTTACAATTTTTCAAATACGATATGAACACGAGAACAGGAGACCAACTAAATAGTCTTCACATCTAGATTACATAGTTCAAGGTGCAATAATGAACCATCTGCAACCTACAGTCCCACCATATGGGAAACACCAGGGTTATGAGATTGAAC
>NW_007577905.1:464763-478380 GCF_000690725.1 Stegastes partitus
TTAAATACAAATACAGAAACATGTTTTTAAGAGTTAAAGGTGTGCGGTTTAGCTTTAGCTGTGGTTTTAGCTGAAGCTCATAAAGACTGAAGCTCTGGACATAAGCGATACAAACTGCAGAACAAAGCAAGACTGACCTCGAAATAAAAGGCTGAATGGACAGAATGTGACGTCTCAGCTCGATGGGTGTTCTGAACAGAGCGAGGACACTTTGAAGAGTCTCACATGCACTCGTGTCGTTTAGATTGTAAATATTATCTTATAAGCTTTAACAAAAATAAAAAACTTTTATTAAAAGTTCCAAATTTTTATTCAGTTGAGGGGATGACGTGTATGAGCTCATGAGTCGTCATCCACTTTGAAGCTTGAACTGAAACCAGCGAATTATAAGAAACTGCCATTTGGTCTGCGGCTATTTGCGCAGCAGGTTCAAACGGAGCTTATTAAACCTGTATCTGAACTGTTAACTATTCTTAACAAAGCTAACTGTACTGTACGGTATCCTGTCAGTCTCTAAAAAAGAACTCAATCTCGTTTGAGTTTTTAACCGTTTGCTCGACATGCCGGGCTGCCGCTCATGATTATGTGTCTTTGGTGATTCAACACTTTAATTCCATCTACAATCTTAATAATCACAAAAAGACCAGACTCCACAACTGGAAATCAAAAAACTGTGACAGGGATACATAACAATGGAAAAAGAAAGACTCTGGCTTCTAGTTTCAGCTCAACTATTCAACGACGTCATCTCCCCGAGTCCCACACAGCCGATGTACTTTATTAATGTTACCGCTGCTATAAATACATTCAAAATGTTGGTGTGCTGAGGGGGGAAAGTTTCATGCTCTTCCAAAGTTCATCAACAAAATCATCGCTCCAGTGCGGCGCCGGCGATCAGAGTCCGACAGCGGATTGTTCTGTTAAACTTTCAGCAGCGCACAAGTGAGCAAAGTGTGAGTTATTAACCAAAAAAATGCTGCCGTTCAACCGGCTCCGAGGGCAAAGGTAGCCGTGGACCCTCAGGTCACGTAGCTGTTGAGCAAAACCGTTATCTGCTCGTGTTGTTATTCAGAAATCTGCCGTTCCGCCTCCTGTTTCTATTCTCACGAGAGGCCCGGTACTAGCGGACCGACTCGGTGAGTGTGTGGGAAGCGGCGCCGGGGTCGTATGTTCCACACAAACACTCGTGTCTGCTCTCGCCGGCTTGTCTTTCTCGCCGCTCCTGAATCTCTGCAGGGAAAAAAGCATATTGGACAGTTTTTTGGCAGCTGTACAAAATCAATGCCTGAGATAAACTGTACGCTTGCCAAAGTTAAATAAACTCCCCGAGCTGGACAGATAAAGGTTTCTGCTGGAGTCCTGCGTAATGGGCCGGCTGAGTGATTTGACTTTGTCAGAGGGGAAACTTTGCTTCACAGCGACTGGCTCCTTAAGGGAAGGCCTGGGGGGCCACACATTCATGTGAGTTCATTGAAATTATCCAAGATTTATGCTGGCTCTCACCAACTTTTATTGCTCTCGTTAAAGAAAGTGATTTGATTAATTAAACGAGTGTAAATTAAACCAAACAAAAAAAGTACGTACTGTTGGTCTGAGGATGTTTTGGTGGCGTTTTCACAATGTTCTATGATAACAAAGAAATAACGCTCTTAAACCAACATTCAGAAACTGTTTTCCAGATATTGTTACTGTTTTTAATAACGAGCAGTAACCTCTTACCATTTGCCGTTACGTTGAGCGAACACATCATAGAACGTTCTCAGAAAAGACGTTTCCACCGCGATAACAAAGGGAAGATGTTGTCAGTGCAACGTTTGGAAAATGTTTTCAAGGCGTCAGATGACAGAACGTTCTCCGTAAAACGTTCCTGCATTGTGATCTGTTAACAAAGTTCTGCCTGCAATGTTCTGAAGACATTTTGGGGACGTTGTCGAGGAGAACGCACCGTATCGTCTATAAAAACGTTCCCAAAATGTTACATGACAACGAAGGTGCAAAGCAGCCTTCAGTCGACTTTGTCTAACGGTGTTATCACCAAACATTCTTGGAATGTCTTCAGTTATTCTGACTTTACGACAAACATTCTGGGAACTGCAAGAAAAGTTCCCACTGAAAACATTAGTAGAACTTTCTTAGAACATTTTTGGAATCTGGTTGGCATGCGGTGAAATACACCAACAACCAAATGACGCGTTGATTCACTGACTTTTTATCGAGCATCGTGATGAAGCTGAATTTTGTGATCCAGAACTGAACATGTGTCAGAAGTGTTGATCAGATCACCGCCAGGTTAAAGATTTAACAAGATTACTGAAACATCTTGATGTCTAACAAATGGATCGGCACAAAATGCTACACAAACATTTGTGGTTTCTACAGGAATCCCCTCTCTTTTTTATTTGCACCAATATTTAGATTTGCGGTTTTACAGAAAGTAAGCAAACGGACAAACTGCTGTAACATTTAGGATAAACACACATTCAACTATTTCCCTGAGGCGCCAAACCAAAGGGATCAATAAATCTGAATCTGAATTCCCCACAGGATGAGTTGTATTGAATCTGGGGATCTCTGAAAGACTCCTATACAGTAAAATCTACATTTTTTATTTATTTAATTTTTACCTTGTTAAAGTGTCCATGTGGTGTTTCTATACGCTACCAGACACGGCCGACCGTTTCTAGCTTTAAACTGCAGTGCACAATGACAGTTTAAAAACAGACTGATTCAGTCTTGTGGCGTTTCAGATCTATTTACAGATCGGACCGTAGCACCGTGTCAGTGTGATTATTCCTGAGATGTGCCAAGCACAGTGTGTGCCCGTAGCACAGGTTCTGTGGAGAATCCAGAACCTCCCTCTGTGTTTGGGCTCCATCAGTGGAAAGTAGGCTCAACTCAAAGCATCTCAAATGTCTCCCTCCATTACAGCCCTTTCAAATGACAAATTCTAAATGTTTGGATGGAAGCTTTCTTTTTTTTTGGTCACCAGTTTTGGGCTGCATGTGAACGTCCACAGAGGGGTCCCACATGGAGCTTGTGGACTTGGGTGGATGACAGCATTTATGCCATGTGGACCAAAAGCATGAATTGGCCCTCAGTCATTGTTCGGCAGGACGGGATTCTTATCATGAAAAAAATAAATAAAAAATGGAAAATGAAATTTCAACACATAGAGAGGAGTTTTTAGGAGAGATGCTCCTCTGCCATATGAACCATGTCGGGCTCTGAGAACCTCTGGGAGGTTCTCCTGCTGGTGCCCAGAGTCAGAACCAAACACAGGGAGGCTGTGGTCCAGTTCTATGCAGCTAAGATCTGGACCTGGATTTCAGAAGGTGTGAGACAGACCTCAACTCTGACAATGTTTAAATCCAGGCTGAAAACAGTTCTGTTTAGTTGTACATATGAAAGTATTTTATCTGTACTCTTCAAATGAAGGATTATATTTATGTTTTTATGGATTGATTTTATCTGCCTCTTTGCTTTTAATGTTATTAATTAATAATTGTGTTGATGTTCTGTGGACTGATTTTATCTGTCTTCTTATACGTTTGTGTGAAGCACTTTGAATTTCCTCGGGTACGAGTTGTGCTCTACAAATAAACCTGCCTTGCCTTCAGTGTTCAGAATGTAAGATTGTCAAACAACCCAGGAATTTAAAACCAAATACCTGCAAGGTGTTGCTATTCCTAAAAGCCTAAGCTATGCTTTTAGCGCTAATTAGCAATTCCTCACATGCTAATGTGCTTAACTAAGATGGTGGAGGAAAAAAAGGCAAAAAAAAAATCTGAAGAGAAAGGTACTGCAAGAACAGAGACACACACAAGGGATGCAAGAATTCGTCTTATCCAATTCAAAATTATACATCGTTTTTATTGGACTCCTTCCAGATTATTCAGATTAGGGATATTACCCACATCAGAGTGTTGGCGATGCAAATCTGAGGAAGGTAATTTAGTTCATGTTTTATGGTCGTCCAGCAACACTGGACCAGTATTTATGATCATTTGTGTGCGATCACAGAGATACAAATGCCATTTAGCCCTAGATTATTTTTACTGTTATCACTGTATTGTTGAAATGAAACAAAAATAAAAAAATAAAAATAGAGACACACACACTGACAGCAGGATTGTACCAGCTAGCTGCTAGCATGTTAGCATTGTCTCTGTGAGCATGTTTGTGTGGTCACTGGGACACGCTAACGTGTTGTAATGTTTACGTTAGCATGCAGCATTTTGCATTTAGCAGGTTCTCTGTCTTGTTTGAACATTTCACCTGAAAACATGTCACACTGCAGTTATTTGCACACGTTTCCCTGTGAGCAGTCGGCGGTGACTGAGTCTGTGGCTGCAGCAGCAGCAGCAGACGATAACTGCTCGACCCTGACATCTCATTCTGAGAACAAATGATGCTGAAGATGTTTCTGTCCTAAAGGTGATGAGGAAAATGACAAAAGTATTTTTAGAAAACAAGGAAGAGTGAGTTTGATGGCGTCGTCGTGCAGCATTCGATATGAGTCCTGTGAGTGTCGTCTTTAAACCTCAGGACCTTCGTTTAGCCTCCGCCGGCCGCCAGCTTATCTCAGCACACCGACTGTGCTGCTCTTGTTCTATCTAAACTTGATTTACTATAATCCCACAGTTAGATGCTGTACTGTTACAACCTTTTCTTGATTTATCCTTTTCCCCCACACTGTAGAAAAGTCTTTATTTTACAGGACTGACTTCTTTCATTTCACAATTTTTTTATGTATCTTTAAAATACGTGTAAATATTAATAAACCTGCAGATAAATAAGGATAAAGTTTGAATGAAAAACAATGTTTTTTCTGTATAAAAGCACCAATTTATGAGAATTAGATCAAATAGTTGAATTCAAGTTAAATATTGTGAACATGTTTCTAAAATTAGATCAAATGAGTCACAACAGACAAATACGTATTGATTCTTTAATCGTACATAGATGTGTTTGTTAAATGAGAATTATCTGGTCTGATTTCTATTTATCTATCCAGCTTAGTAATTTAATAATGTCTGTAAATATACTTCATTCAACGTTAAAAAGCCGAAGAACAATAAAACACGTGATCTAATGTGAGGCTAGAAAATAGATTTTTAGTTTGGAGAAGTTGCTGTATTTGTTAAGAGATGGCTGTTATTAAATTAGAAATCATGTTTGTTTGTTTGTTTACAGTGTATTTTTTGTTCTTTTACTTCTTTTGCTTCTATACTGCACTTGTATCTGTAGTTATTGGTTTTCCTGTATTATCTAATTTGTATTATCTAGTTTTTTGTTTTTTTTAGGTGGTATTTATGTATTTATGTATTTATGTATTTCTTTCGGGGTGATCTGTGGCCTGGAAATGATTGCTGAAGTGAATTTTTTTTTTACAGCTCAGTGACACATTATGAGTGACGTCTGGTTTCACAAATAGACCTGACTTGACCCGTCTGTCCTGCTCCTGCGAGGTTCTCGAGTCCGTTCTGACTTTTCTGTATTTCGCAGCCGAGTGGGAGCCAGCGGAGCGTCCTCGCTAATTAAACGGAGGGCAGACCCGCAGTCTCCTCCTCTGAACGGTGTTTATATTAACTCTGAACATACTTGGCCGCTCTCACAGAGGACCTACAATGGCCATATTTGGCCACGCTGTCTGACAAAGAACAGAGTTTGCCTGCATCTGTGTGCGGCAGCTTTTCATTCCAAAGTGAGGTCTATTTTTTTTTCTCAAAATACACTTGAATGTAACTCATCTTACCTAATGTGTGCGTACAATAATGGAATGAAACCCTTATAGAAGCCAATTATCCCACTCTGCTCTGGAAAATATCATATTTTCACCAGTCAGAAACATAAATAATGCCAAAATACAAAATAAATCTAAAAAAAAAAGCCACGCCTGACACAGAATTAGCTGTTGCCTATATGACAGATTAGGAAAGTACACACCGGTGGAAATGTACAGGTGTCAAACTTCAAAAGGAGGCAATCTCATTAATTGGAATTCATTTCAGGGGGAAGCCTCACACCTGGATCAACCTTGTGTTGTCTCCTCTTTGTGGCAGAGCTTTTTAATGAAAGCTGGGGATGGTTTTCAGCTCATCTCCTGGGTGGGAGATAGTTGTTTTTTTTCTAGAACGAGCGCTAGCCAGGGAGGACGCAGTGACTGTTTTTAATAACAGTCTAAATCATGAGCCAAGTCGTTCTCTTCCCCCAGAAGCAGCAAAATCATCCAACTGGAGGCTGTTTATGGGCATTGACAGAGTGTCAATAAAAAAAAAAATAAATCCCCAGCATTCAAAAATGTTTGCACAGCAGCTCCTATATAGAGGGAACGTGTCACGGAGTTTTGTGTGACCTCCAAGAGGGAACTCGACTGTTTCGCTGCTCTCCTCATTTCCTTCCTCCCACACAGGCTTTAAATGTTCTCCTCCGAGTAAACTTTTCCCACTAAAACACTCAGACCATCACTTTTCTCCTGCTTCATCAGGATCCCCGTAGACGTGGACCCTCTGACGGTGTTCGCCTCTTTGTCCCCGGAGGGCGTCCTCATCATCGAAGCTCGGCAGACGCCTCCGTACTACCTGTTCAGCAGCGACGGCTCCCCGGCTGGAGAAACGCAGGAAGTGGATTCCCCCAAACCCCAGGAGGCCTCCATGGCCTGAACCTCCCGAATAGCATCCTGCACAAGCAGTTACAAGTTTGATATTAAACGTTCATGTTGTTAGACATCTGGAATTAAAATGTGTAAAGTCCTATTTGATGTCCACATTAAAGCTGTATCAGGCAGTTTTTTGTTTTTTTTAAACGTTGAAACTACACAAGAAGGTTTGAACCTGCTGGTCGTCTGTGTGCACTTTTTATGTTCTCACTGTGCTTCAGCTTCCTCGAGCGCTTGGTGAGTTAATCGGTGATTCTAAATTGGCTGTAGGTGTGAATGTGAGCGTGCCTGGTCGTGTGTTTGTTAGCTGATGAACTGTCGACCCGACGTAAGAGGCTCCAGCTCCCCCGCGGCCCTCTGCAGGATGAAGCAGGTATAGGCAGGTATTGTTTTTACAAGCTGCAACAATCAAAAGCCTCAACAACAGTGACACTGTAGATCAGGGGTGTCCAATCCTGGTCCTCGAGGGCCGCAATCCTGCAAGTTTTAGATCTTTCCGATTTCTGCAGAGCTTGATGATGAGCTGATCATTTGAATCAGGTGTGTTGGAAGAAGGAAACATCTAAAACATGCAGGACTGTGGCCCTCGAGGACCAGAGTTCGACACTCCTGCTGTAGATTGTTCCCAAGACTGCCTTAATGAAATTCAGATTCAGTCCTAACAGTAGCTACCAATTAATTTAGCGATTTTATATTTAATTGTAAACAGTACTGTGGCAGTTTCCCAAATCTCATAGTGACATGTTGGATTGTTGACATTCTTTCATTGGAGTTAAACTGCAAAATCTAAAGGTCATAAACAGCTAATAAGAAAATGCAAATATTTCTTTTTTTTTTTTAAAGCATGCTTAAATTAAGAATTTATCAACTTTCTAAAAATAAAAAAAGTTACAGAATTACTTCTGTTTTAATTATTTCTTTTTTTAAATATTATTTTTATTATTTCATTTTATTTCCAAATGCCCAAATGAGCAGCAGCAGCACTCTTATTTTAGAGGCTGTTTGGTGTCTTACATACCAAAAAACAAAAAGCTGTACAGACCAGACGGTTTGTTAAACGTGGCTGTTGGCATTTAGTGCATTTTATGATTAAACATTTATAAAAAATCCAAACAACTCCTCTATTTTGCAGTTGCAGTCAGTGCATAATTAACTAACAAATGGTTTATAACGCACCACGATCATCGTAATGTCTTGTTTCTTCAGTGTAGATGTTCTGTGAGGCGTCCAAAGCCAGTGTTTGTGCTGCGACCCCAGTTAACCGATAAACACGTTCAAGGACGTTCTGTCTGACTACCAGGAACTTTATTTCAGTTCAGTTCAGTCTAATTTAAACTCTGTCACACAATAAGTTACATAACGAAGCTTTAATATCAAACGGGTTGATGATATATATGATCACACACAAACGCATTGTTATACAACTACTTACATCATATTATCAGGTTTTCATTAACAGGTTGCTTCTTTCGAGGAGTTTTACTTGTTGTTTAGTGATTATATTTGGCCCTTAAACATGCTTGTATCATGATGTGTTATACATGATTGACTGGTTATATGTTGTTTGTATGTGCAAAATGTGGGGAGATGTTGAAAATCAGGGGCTGCACCAGTTTAACATGGTCTTGGTCATTTGTGTTCATATTAACGTGAAGTTCATTTAATGGAAGAGTCTCTGCATCGCCGTCTTCTGTGCTTTTAAAAAACAACAACAAATGTGCCTTTATTTATTTGACCTGTTTCAGTTTATCTTCTCAGCTATTAAATGTCACTTAAAGTAATATTATACAAACTCTGCTGAAGGCGTTCGAGGGTGAAACGTGTGCGTTCATACTGTATTCTTCCAAAGTGTATTGTACATATACTTTAATACGTGTCAGTTCATTATAAACATTAATCTGAAGTGTTCCACCTTTTTGCCGTACGGTTTGCATTCTTCTTTTCTATTTGAACGTTCAGGACGGTGGCTGCATGATGGTCGGGCCGACTTGCTTTTTTCGCCAAAGACGTTTGTTTCCTGCCTTTTCTTTTCTCTTGATGTCTTTGTATTGACTGATGCAATAAAAATGTCCGGCCAATCTCCCAGTGTGTCTTAACATCTGTGTCTTTCATTGAGAGCCGTGCCACTCGCGGGCCCGGTTCCAGGGATCCAGAGAGCCCGTGGTGTTATTGTTGGATAACAGAAGGAATTGGGCAGCAGATTAGCGGAGGGCTTAGTGCTGGGTGAGATTGGCACTGCTGTGTGGCTGCAGAATGGACCGAACTCATTGAGGCAGCCCTGCCAGAGCTTTTGAATGCGAGTTGCAAAAAAAAGAGAAAAAAAAAAGAAAAATTGGGGCAGTTCCATTGCATGTTGTGTGATGCAAAATAATGTAATCTCCTCTGTGTGTTGGAATCAAGAGATCGGTTTGAATTTAAAAAGTTTCCAAACTGGAGATGCTCAACAAAAGGCTTCCGCAAGTTTCAGCTTTTGCAAAAAAAAAAAAAAGGCGCCGCTTTGTGTGATGTGTGTACTGCTGTATTTAATGGTGTCAGATTATATGTGTGGACTTCAATTATGCTGTTGCCATGGTAACAGCAAGACTGGATCAGCGCCAGTTTCTCCTTGGGCAAGTTATTCATGTAGAAGTGACTAATGCACAGCTGTGCAAACTTATAGTATTTGAGTAATGTCAGAAGCCCTTCACTGAAACAGCTTGATAATGAATCACTTTTTTACATTTTGCACTCGCACAGTTTCAGAGGCAATTGTGAGCATGATTCTCATAAATGTGACCACTTGTTATTCATAAACAGCTGCGAATTCACACAGAACTGGCCAACGATTCACTTTAAGATTGCGAGGACACAAAAGCATTTGGTAGCAGAACACACGACACAATATTTAGCATTTTCACACGCTGGTGCTTTATTGGAGCTCCAGAGACAGCATGGTTATACGGCTATTGACTAAAATGCATCTGTGGAACTGGACAAGCTGTGCAGACTGTTTCAGGATTTCGCCTTCATGATATTGTGTTTTAATGTGTGTTCACTCGGTGTGCTCTTGCTTTATGCCGGCAGCCTCCAGCTCCTGGCTCTGGACGTCGCTCTGTGGACCGCTGCCCGGCTCCTGCTCCACGGGCTGGGTGATCTCCTCAGCAGCTTCCTCTGAGCCCGCCATTACCTGGATCTCTCCGTCCACGGCCGCTTCTTTGTGCTCCAGCTGTTTGGACTCGACTGGGCTTTCTTGGCTCTCCAGCATTTGGTGGCGCTCAGGAGAATCTTGAAGACTCTCTGCGCCTTTGTCGTCTGCAGGCGCTGAAGGGCGGCTCACTCCAGCTGGCTTTTCATCGCCCTCCTCCTCCTCCTCTTCCCTCCTCTCTTCGTGCTGTTGAAGGCCAGCTGTGGTGCTGCCAAGTTGGACCTCTGAAGGAGACATTTCCTCTTGATTCTCTGAAGATGCAGCCTCTGGGTGGCCTGGTGCTGTGCAGGTATCTGCATCTGTATGAGAGGCCTCTTCTTCCTCTCCAGTACCTTCTATCTCCACCTGCATTTGTGCACAACTCTGTCAAAGATCAGCTTTCTTGCTCCACTTTAACACTGAATTTATAAGTTACAAAAAAAATGTGATGCAATCTGCAGATATTGTTTAGTCTTCATCTTTGTATTTTTGCTTTTTGTTCTGGGAGATCAATACCACTTTCATGTCTGCCTGGTAAACACTCCATTCCAGTCGTTTGTATGCGTTGAACAACTGAGATGAAACCCATTAGCGAGCTTTGGAGTGACAGGTTTTGTAACTTTTGGTCAGAGCCGGGCTAGCCAGTACCGAGCTAACCGACTGCTGGCTCTAGAATCGCAATTGACCAGACAGATGTGTCAGTGTTATTGATCTTCCCAGCTGGGATCACCTTTATAGGAATGAGGATGGCAGCAGGAACAGAGGTTTCAGGAACCGGAGCCTCCACAGTCAGAATGCCATCAACAGAAAGCATGGATGTGATTTTTGTTACGTCCACTTCAACCGGGAGCCTGAAAGTGACACAAGCATGTTTACAGTGTCGCTACACACAGAGTGCAAGTACTGAGACAAATGGAGGTAATATCTAATTTTTCAGCTCAGTGAGCATCTTAGAGATTGGATGCTGTCAAAGCTCGCCCTCGGTGCTTCAGACCGCTGTTTAATCTGTGTGTCATCATCCACAGGTTAGTGTCAGTGTTTACTTTGCATACCTGTATTTCCTTGTAAAACATCTGGCAATAAATCCATGCTCATCTGGCCGCTCCTCGTGTCTCCCTGGGGAGGAATTAGCGTTTATGGGGAAGAATGCGAGGACACACAGAGGAATCAGGCTACACGGAGAAACCACTCAACACAGAAATTAATTTCTGCCACAGAGCTGTGATTTTAATTTCCCCAAGCACATTATTTAAGCAGCTTTGTAATTTTTGTTACATTCAGCTTTTCTTTCCGTCACTGTTTGGTTTTCAGGGGGTTTATTCTGTGAACTGTGAGAAAAGTCTATTTAGATAACTCTGTACCTCTCTGAGATCAAACCAGATAAGATTATTCATGTTTTTATTAAATATAGAAACTAGCCTGGGTGTGAAAGTAATTAGCAATGTTAATGAAGTGAACTTCTTCGAGGTGTTTAATTAACAGAGATGTAACCCAAAGTCCTGTACCTTCAACTTCCAGGAATCCGTCTCTGACGCTGAGAGAGATCTCTGAGGGGGAGAAGTGAGCCACGTCCATGCTGACCCTCCACTTGCTGATCTTCTGGCCGGGTTGATGCGCCGACCCAGAGATGTAGGGCACGAACAGCGGAGGAGCGGGTATGTACCCCGGCCAGGAGCATCCTGCCAGACTCCTCTGGAGCCGCTCCACATCCATCCACCGAGCGTCCCCCGGCTCCAGCAGAGGCGGCAGGCCAACATCCTGATTGAGAAGCCGGCTGGACTGCCACCACTTCCTCAGGGGGTACCAAGGTGCAGCCCTGCCCTGATCCCCACATGACATCTCTGTTTTGGCCTGTTCGCTCATATTTCAAGAAATAAAAGGAGATAAAAAACCAGCAGCCCTTCTTTTTGATGACTTTTAAACTCTTTTAGATTCTGGCAATTAAAATCTTCCTAATGAACGGGGGGGATGATAAAAGAAAGAATCGCCAGAGCTAAGTGTGGTGAGGCAGAGGGATCTCAGAGGGGTTTTATATCGTGCTCCTGTCTGTTTTAGCACTTAATAAGCGCTCATGCCGATCCCATGAGAAGGGCGCATAGGCATGGGGGCGATGGGTGTGGAGGAGAGGCCGCTACCTCTCGCTGGCCTGCAGAAGGCATCAGACTAATTAGTTGTATTTATAACTTTTAAAGGCGTGATGGCAAATAGCGAGCAGTTGGCTGGTTTGTGTTTGAACCGTTGCATCTGTTTGCCTGAGATGGTTCTTCTCACATCCCGGTGAACTCCATCCTGTCAGCGGTGACTGAGCTCCTCGGTGTCGCCATGAGCCAGCCATGCAGCCTCTTCCCTCCCTCGCCCCCGTTTTTCACCCCTCAGGGGTCGCAAACAGCATGAAATACCTCCACAAAATGCTCCTTTTTTCTGCATTATCTGACATGTTTTCAGCGGCATGTGCGTGCCGTCCACTCCATTTTTCCTCCGCTCGGCAGTTTCAACAGGATTATTATTGTTCCCTTCTTTTATCAAGTGTGACAGACTTGTCAGTGGTTCATTTTTAGAGCCGTGTGCCCTGAGATCTTGGCATACTGTCCATTGGAGCACAAAACAGATTGAACAGATGTTTCTGACACTTTGTGTGATGCCTCACCCACAGATCCTGTCTGTAGGATACGCTGTGAGAGGTTAAATTGGGATTCTCTGCTGCTGCTGCTGCTGCTGCTGGAGTCGCCCGAAAAATTGGTTCTTCGCTTTGAAGCATCATTAAAGATCTGCGCTGATGGAGAGGCACACGGGGCCATAAGGTGTTCGTACTATCCTCCAAGACTAGTTAGAGGGGCTAAGAAGAAATTTAACAGTTGTTAGCGCAGATGAAAGCAGTGGGAGGAAATATTATACTGTGACATAACTGTGAAATAGTTATTATTAGAGTCCTATTTAATTAAGAATTGGGATTTGGTAAAAACACTTTTTTTTTTTTTAACAGGAACAGAATTTAATATTGCAGCTCATCTAAAAGTGTTTCCTGCTATATAAAAAGGTACAACTTCTGTTTAGACGAAGGACTTCCAAAAATAAAGTTAAAAATGTTGTGAGATCATATTAAATGGTTCCAATCTGCAGCGTCGTAAATCTGATTGACTCTTCTTTTCTCTTATGTCAGCTGTTCTTTTTGCTTAGTGAGGTTATTTTTTCTGGATTCGCTCTATGTGCAGCTGTATGCAGCAGAAAACAGCTTTTAAACACTTGCTGGCTCGAGCACACGCAGGCTTCAGCCAAACACCAGCAGCTGATTCCACTGATTACTTCCTCCTCTTCCTCTGGTCGTTAATTAGCTGACAGAGGGTCAAAGCAATCCAGTTCATCAGGGTGAACTCTCGTCTGTCCTTCCTGTTTTCCACCACTTTTTGTTTTTTGTCTTTGCCTGTGTCATGAAATTGATCCGAAGGTGATCAGAGTGTAACGTTTGTAACTCGCAGGCTGAGTTTTGTCGGTTGAAGCCGGAGCTGGACGGACTGGAACGACGCTGAAGAGAGACGGAGCGTGAAAAAGTGATTTAATGGACAGAGATGGAAAATGATTATTGATTTTGAAACATTATGCTGATGTATTAGTTTGGACCGGTCGCACACAGATAGATGATTCTGGCAGAACTGACACAGAAGCTTCAGCCGACATTATCACAACATTTTGAGTCTGACCCGCAGTTTTAATCACATCTGTAATGTAAGTGGTGGATGATGTGAACTCTGAGGAAAACACAGCAAAGCAGAAACATGTAGAACCTACAGACAGCACT
>NW_007577905.1:479104-493659 GCF_000690725.1 Stegastes partitus
CCAAAAATCCAAGATGTCAACCAGGAAGTAGCAAAACCCTGGCTTCATGTTCTCAGAGCAGAAACCAACGGGTGACGTCAAGGTAGCTACGTCCATCTTTTATACAGTCTATGGTCTCTAAGTGTAGCCCTGTGATAGACTGGTTACCTGTCCAGGTGAACCTGCCTTCACCCTGAGTCAACTGGGATAGACTCCAGCCCCCTGCGACCCTAGTGAGGATTAAGCGATGTATAGATGATGGATGGATGGATGGAAGTTATGGCTTTTAAGGATTTCATCCAACTAAAATACAACTTCTGGTTGGCCCACATTGGACAGAGGCCACATGTTTGAGTAAAGCTTGATTCACATCCTGCATGGTCTTTGCTTTAATACATGCTGCTCCTCTGGTTGTCCACATCAGTAGGTGGCGCTGTTGAAAAAAGCAAGGGTCTGCTGCAGACACATGCTATTTAGGAAACTACTACTAGCGTGCAAGTGAAGCTGTTATGGCTAGCATAAGCTAAACATAAGCTAAAATCCAAATGCTTTTGGCCACAAAGTCTGACTTTTGACCACAAGCAATGGGAAACAGTCACAGGGTCAAATGCAGATTTGTGTAATTGCATTTAGTTTAAACATTTCCTGTCTTTTTGGAAACTTCAATACGTATGCCAATTAATGGAAATCCTGCGCTGGATGTGAGCAGAAACTTCAGTAAAAGACGTCCGAGCAGAATCGCAACCGCCGAAATCTGCAGCCGAGCCAGTAGGACGCCCGGGAAGCTCCCCGGAGATCAAGTAAAGCACGTAGACGGACTTCACATCTGGACAGCAAACAAATGATCCCAAATATGGAACAACAACAATGTATGAGAAAGGTATTTCAGCTACTGGCCTCCACACTGAGCAGGACTACAGTCAAACAGAGTGTGTTTATATGAGCATAAAGGAGAATGAGAGACTTCAGAATATATTCTCTCAGATGAGTTCCCCCCACCGCCTGTAAACACATCATCACCAAATCATTTTGATGTCTAGAATCAGGATTAACTTCAAAGATCACTGGCAGTTTATTCATCTCAACCCCCCCCAAAAAAAACAAACTCTGTGTTTCTCTCACTGATATCTTTTTCTGATTTCTGATTCATCCCGTCCCATCTGGTAGCAGCTACATATCAGAAAGTCTTCATGGTCCCTCCTGTTTTCCTCCCTTGAACTGCTAATACCCTTCACAAGCGATATTTTTATATCTCTCTGTGTATGTGATCCCTTTCATTTCATGGCAGGGCTTCTATCTCTCATTCATCAGTGCCCTCCTCCTCCTCCTCCACCACCACTTCCCACAGGCTAGTAGTCTCATCCAGACCTGTCACTTCATCTAGTTTTAATGGACGCTGAGCTTTTTCTCTCTGCTCAAGCCCGTCAAGTGTGTCGCAAAATCAAATTTTCTAGCCCAGATGAAAACACATTTTCGGACTTGCAGTCAAATGATGGGAAACGCACCCATGACCTAGTTTGCTTTAAAAAGGGCCTCAGCGTGATTCGAGAGGATCTCGGAGATAGTTTTGAGGGCCCAGTGGGGCAGAGTCAGTTTTCCTAATCAGTAGCACAGATGCTGCGTCTGATTCCCCCAAAGCCTGCTCCCGCGAACAAACACATTTGAAGTAAGACATTGCCATTTGTAAGATGATTACAGTCACCTATGCTCAGGGGAGGGCTCAGCGGAGGCCGGTCGCAGCGAATCACAAGGCTTCAAACGGCCCGCCATGAATCCATGGGATATTAGCCGATAATGCATCAAGGGGGATGAAGTGTCAAATGGCTGGTTTGTTCCTGTGGACACTGCATTCATCATAGTTATTGTGAGGCTGGCTCAGTCACTGAGGCAGGCCGGCTGGCCGCCGAATAGAGAGACGTGGCCTGTATCAGAACTGACACATCAGAATGGAGCGGCTTATCTATGGAAATATATTTTTTGGAAAGCTGTTTTACAAGTTATCGCAGCTCGCAATGAGTCAGAAAGAATACAGAGAGATGCTTGAACTTCGATCTAACACAAAACGATGCTGTTGCTCAAAGAAATTCATTCAGCAAATTGGTTTAACCATGCCTGTTGCCAATCCATTTTCTCTATGACTACAGTGAACAAGAATAGGCCCATATACACTGTAAATCACCAAGGAGGGAAAACAAGGCAATCTCATCCTCTGCAGTTTCCTGCTCTGTGTTATTGCATTTACAATGCTTTTGATTCAGCCCTCTGTGGTGCTGTTAAGACAAATGCAATACTAACAGCAGTTCAGTGTGTGCTTCTCCTGGGTGCTGCTGGGAAATACGCAGCGTTAGAGCCACTTCACAGAGCGCTCCTGAAAGGCTGTTTTAAAAAAATAAAAAAAAAACACACACATGTATGTCCTTGAACATGCATTTTCCGTGTGCGTTGGTGTGTGCACATACAGTATTCATGCGCTGAGATCTCTATTCTCCTTGCCCACTGAAGTAGCAGAGAGGCAACAACAGTGTCCCGGTTTGACTCGAAAGAGATTTGCAGCAAATGAGCTCATCCATCAGCAGCAGTGTGTGGGGACAAGGGGATGAGGAAGAGGAGGAGGAGGAAGATGAAGAAGGGAGAAGGTGGTGCAGGGCAGCGGCCGAACAGAGGCAGGTCTGCTCATAGAGAAGCCTCACCGTGAAATACAACCGCTGTGGCATTTCTACGCCCTTCAGCACCTCCTCCGTGTCCTTTGGCTGCTGCTCAAGTTTGAAGGCTTGAGCTCAGCTTGGTTCTTGTCCAGCTCGTCTTAAGATTTGCCATCTTTCTAAAAAGCCGTGACATTTAGGGGAATAGTTCATTTAACCATATTAACCACCAACAGGTCAGGATTTACTCTATTGAACTCCGTTTTGTTTAACAACCAGTCCAACTGTTTATTTAAGATACATCTGTGCTTATTTAGAGTGAGTGATGTATTTTAACCCGAGCATTTATTTTCTTTAAATTAAAATATTATAGATGTGTTTTGAGTAATTACATCATAGACGTAGCTACCGTGACGTCACTCGTTGGTTTCTGCACTGAGAATATGAAGCCAGGGTTTTGCTACTTCCTGGTTGACATCTTGGATTTTTGGAACCAGTGACGCAAAAATCGGCGGCAGGGGGCGGAGCCATAGGAGCAGCGATTGGTCAGACGGATTGAGAGGCGGGCCCTCTCTGCCCCGCCCACATTTACCGCCTTCTGCTGGCTTCGTCTGTATGGTCGCTGCCGACTGTCAATCAAGCCAGCCACGCCCCTTGCCCCGCAAAATGTTGACGATTTTTTTAAAAATTCAGTATTCATCTATTTTCAGATTGGCCACCTGATCTCTGGACTTGACTATGAAAACTAATAAGAAAAAAATCCTGAGCTGTAGGAATGCAGTATTTCATGATCTGTGATCACTTCTTTTCCAATTCCAGTCTATGGGAGCCAGGGCTTTTTGGAGCCAGCAGCTAGTGGACGTAGTGATATTGAAGGTTTTTAACACTTCCGGGTTGGCTTCATTTTTCAGGGCCGGTTGCTACGTCCATCTTTTATACAGTCTATGAACTGCATACAAATCCCCTTTTCCAAAAGAAGCATCGAATCCGTGCTTAATTTGAAATAAAGCTATGGTGCTTGAACATAATGCCAGAATTACACATATGTCGTCACATCCAAAGACTGCTGAAGCAAAAAAGAATGATCATATTTCCAACTTTCCAGTGGTTCCTGAACTACTCTACATCTGTGAGGTGCAGATCCAGGAAGAAACTTAACCAAAATCTAACCTAAAAAATGATAATATTCATCTACTGTTCAGCTATTTTATTGCAAATGTCTTGCCAAAAAATAAAACATTTGCACCAACCAGTTTCTGTAAATGAATAAATAAATAAGTTAATTAAATAAAGAAAATATGTGCTCTCGGTGCAACCATAAAATCATCACCGGCTCAGCTGTGAGCAACATTCGTGAGAAAAGAAATTCAGGGACTTTTCTGCTGGGCTGGACTGAACTTCAGGCTGTGTTTGTGTATAACAGATAGGAGTATGAAAAGGTCTGTTATGTGGTATCTTTTCCAGTCCTGGTAACTGTGGGCACATATACATGATTTCAGGTTTTTTTCAATTTTGGGAAAATATATAAATTAAATTCAACTTTCCTTTAAAAAAAAAAAATAAATAAATAAATTATTAATGGCATTAAAACTGTTTCATTGTGCTCAAAATTCATCTTTGAGTTTTTTTTCTACCTGTAGTGACGGTTGTGCTGTTCACAGAGATGCAGAAGTTTATACTGAAGTGAAAAATTAATCCACAATGAGCAAAAATGTGACCAATAGCTAAAAAAAAATGTCCAGAAACTGCTTCTTGTCAGAGGATTAGGGGATAAACTCTGCATGGAAACAAAGACGTTCTAACTAATATTCAGTTGTTAATACAATTAATTAGCAACAAAATTAGGTTACTGGAACTAAAAAAGTGAATCTGTGGAGGCCTAAATAAAATGATGACTGATCTGGAACAATAAATGATCTTTGGCTCGTGTTTTTAGTCATCGATCTGTGGTCAGAGTTTGAGCTGTACCTCAACTAAAAGATGCTCTTATTGTGAGTACGGTAAACATTACAAACGCAGAAGCAATCATTTACACCTGCCAATATTTTAGAAACTTTAGCGGAGCATTTAAGAGGCACTTTTCACAGTAATTAGTGTAAAAATTTGACATCTAGGCTCCTGTGATCACTCTTGTAGTTACTAAATACACTTTCCAAGTTTCCCATGTCTGCACAATCTATTTGCCATCTACAACTCAGATTTAGCTCCTAAAATTGTTTGGAGATTTTCAATTAATGGGTGCTTTACTTTACAAAAATGGGATAATTGCTACCCAGCTCTCGATAGTTAACTAATTAAGACGAGTAGGTTGGAAATGCTGTGTTCAGCTGACTCATTTTAAAACTCTATTTTGATATGTGCTCATTGTCTAATGTGTGATAATGCACCAAAAGACTGAAGTAAAGCTACATGTTCCTGCAAAATATCTTGTAGAAGCAACAGCGTTGATGTTGTTGGTTGTAACCATAGACTGTATAAAAGATGGACGTAGCAACCGGCCCTGAAAAATGAAGCCAACCCGGAAGTGTCAAAAACCTGCAATATCACTACGTCCTCTAGTCCACAAAGCCCTGGCTCCCATAGAAATGAATTGGAAAAGAAGTGATCACAGATCATGAAATACTGCATTCCTACAGCTCAGGATGTTTTAAATATTAGTTTTCATGGTCAAATCCAGAGAGCAGGTGGCCAATCTGAAAATAAATCAATACTGAATTTTTTTAAAATCATCAACATTTTGCGGGGCAAGGGGCGTGGCTGGCTTGATTGACAGTTGGCAGCGACCATACAGACGAAGCGAGCAGAAGGCGGTAAATGTGGGCGGGCAGAGAGGGCCCGCCTCTCAATCCGTCTGACCAATCGTTGCTCCTGTGGCTCCGCCCCCCGCCGACGATTTTTGCGTCACTGGCTCCAAAAATCCAAGATGTCAACTAGGAAGTAGCAAAACCCTGGCTTCATTTTCTCAGTGCAGAAACCAACGGGTGACGTCACGGTAGCTACGTCCATCTTTTATACAGTCTATGGTTGTAACATAAGCATGATTAAGGTGAAAAACATAGGATGTAACAAGACTACATCGCTCTTAGGTCGTCTTGTTTTTGCTCATTCGCTTGCGTATTCGTTCATATTGTTCAAACTGCAGAAGAAGAACAATGCATGCTTTTTGCAAGCTTAACTCCGTCTTTGGCAATGTTGGTGCAAGTTTTTCCAAAATCCAACAACAGAACACAGCTGCAACAAAGTTCTCCTCAACTGAGTTAATATTCCAAAGTGGTTTCCACACCTTCAGGTAGATGCTCTGGACTGATGTGTAGTCGCTCATATTGTAGTCAAGCCTGTTTTAAACTAACAGTTGGTAGCTGTGTCTCCATTCTTTGAGTGGAAACTTGTTTTTTCTGCCACCTTCTATTGTGTAGTTGTTATGAAGCGCCACACCAAGGTCCATTCCTTGCATGTACTTTCCAACATGTCGCCCCGCCAGCCAGCAACTAATGACTGATGTCTTCTTTTGGCCTCAGAAGTAATGTTCACTTCCTACTTTAGATGCTAATACTGCAGCTTATGTAAGCTCATGGCACCAAACATTAGTGATCGAGGAAAATGTAAATCCTGGCCTTAAAAGTAACCCAAGATCACAACTTGTGTTTATTTGTTTGTTTTGTTACAAACGTTTGAAGACTTATCTTTCTACTGTTTGTGATGCGTGGATTAATCTGTCTTGTCTGTTGATAGATTTGTTTCATCCATAAAATGTCAGAAAAAGGTTTTTAAAAAATAAAATGTTGTCCACAAATGTTCATTTTTTTGTCCACAACCCAAAGGCATTTAGTTTTCTACTGCAGAAAAATATTTAAATTCAACCACTGGAATCCGACATATCTTTATTTCTTAGCAAATTACTAAAACTGATTGTCAAAATAGTGGACGATTAATTTCATATTTGGTAAAAAAAAAAAAAAAAAATTGATTAATTGTTGCAGCTCTAGAGACCACAGAGTGGGAACTGTGGATATAGAGAGGGGTAGCACATTTTAAATGTATATATTTAATAAGAAATTGGTTTAACTTCCCAAGTAACACCATTAATAGCACTTGTTCAGCATCACAACCTGGACAGATTTGGCTTGCTCTGATTGGACGATCACTTCCTGGAGGAGGCTTTAAGTGAATTGTGATTGTTACTTCTTTTTTTCTTTTTTTTTAGCATTTTGACATTTTATTTTATTTAACTGATTAAACTTAGCACGCTGGCATGGAGCTTTTAATGTCATAAAACTGAGCTGACTAAATTAATAACATGTTGACTTATTGTTTTTTTTGTTTTGTTTTGTTTTGGATCCAAATAAATCAAATGAAAAATAAGAGCTTCAACTTTTTTCGTGAACACCCAGTCCAGGATGATGTCTCCCCTCTGATGATCTATTCACAGGCGACCCACCAAACATAGGCGGCCGTTCCATTAACAGCAGCCCTCCAGATTCCACAGGAGGAAGTCAGGTTCATCATTAGGCCCACATTTATTCTCTCCTCACACCCTGTTATCTGATTTATACTGTAGAAAACACTGGTTTATCTTGCATAAGGAGGGGCTTTTTTTTTTATTACTCATTGCAGTTAATTATGTAGAGATTAATTGCCTGATTATCTGTCATTTCCATAAGTCTTATTAGAGACACATTTTTTTTACTCTTGGCCTGCTGCCCGATTTGCCTCCGCAGAGGTCACATGGGGATGCAGCAGCAGAGTCTTTCATGGATGAAGAAGTGCTCAGAGCTCCACAGCAACTCAGAAGACAAAAGGATAATAGCTGCCTGTCCTTTTTTTTTTTTTTTTTGCTTTTATGTCTTTGTTTCCCTGCACTTTCTTTTGCAGAGTTTTTTTTTGTCGTACACCACAGCGGATATTATTTCCTTTTAGGAAGCATCTGCGCCACGCCAGGTGAGAGTTGCATCTGTAGGTGTTTAGCAAATACGGGGAAAAAGAAAAAAAATCAATCCCGTCTGTTTTCTTCGAGCTGATATGAATCTGTGGTGTCTGGCTGCTGTTTTCCTCTGAAACAGATGAGGACTGCAGTGGCACCTATTTATGGAAAAAGCCACATTTAACAATATCATGAAAAAAAAAACCCTGCAACAGTTTGCTCACTGCAGGTATGCTCAGCTTTCAGCGCCTCTGTGTCCTGCAGGCAGTGGAGTCCTGGCACTGAAAAAGCTGTGGCATTTGGTCAGACGTGTGTGTGTGCAACCCCTTAACCCCACCGTGGGGTGTAGAGACAACATCCTCTGGGGGCAGCCAAGGGTACTTCCAACCGGCTGACATTTCTGACAGCCTCTGATAGAGCCCAGCGCGCTGAATTATTCATACAGGTGTTATGGGGAAAGGTTGCCATTTTCACCGGAGAAACTAACCCCCAGATGAATTGTGGCTGTTTATCCCTGCAAGTGAATACAGTAGTAATGATTTGGAGGGCTGTGATGGCTTTCAGGCCAAATGGCGGTCCTGTTCTCTGCCAGCTCGCATGTTGAAGGCTCGTACGTCTCCCTGCTTCTCCGGCCACGGTGAACCTCTTGAACCTAATCAGCCTGCTTTTCTTTTGCTGCTCAGATGGCTATGAGGAAACGTTTGACGTGCTGTTTTTCAGTAATACCGTTTGTCAAAATGGAAATATGAGCCATCTGATTCTTATCTCCTTTCAAGCACACAGCCACAGATAAAGGGTCACTTAGTGGTATCTGGCCACGCTGCTCACAATCCATTATAAGGCAAAACTCCGATAGCAGCAACATGTTTTTCCTTAAACGACATCCTTCAAATTATTATTACAGGAACAGCGTAGCTTTTTTAGAAATACATGAGCCTGTTAAGTATGAAACCAGAGCCAGGAGGGAGTTTAGCCTTATGTAGCATAAAGACAGCAAGCAGCTAAGATGTAGTTAAATCTCTTTTTACATCTGTGTTTAGAAAAACAAATGAAATCCAACAAGTCAGTTACAGAGCTTTAAAACTGCTGGTAGGAACATTTTTTTTTTTTAGGCAAGCATTTTCTATCATCGTCCAATGGTTATGCTAAGCTAGGCTAAACACCGTGTGACTCCAGCTTGATGTTTAACAGGCCGAGAGCAGCGTTAATTTCAAAAGTTAAATATTGGCAGGTTTCCACCATAGACTGTATAAAAGATGGACGTAGCTACCGTGACGTCACCCGTTGGTTTCTGCACTGAGAAAATGAAACCAGGGTTTTGCTACTTCCTGGTTGACATCTTGGATTTTTGGAGCCAGTGACGCAAAAATCGTCAGAGGGGGGCGGAGCCATAGGAGCAGCGATTGGTCAGACGGATTGAGAGGCGGGCCCTCTCTGCCCGCCCACATTTACCGCCTTCTGCTCGCTTCATCTGTATGGTCGCTGCCGACTGTCAATCAAGCCAGCCACGCCCCTTGCCCCGCAAAATGTTGACGAATTTTTAAAAATTCAGTATTGATTTATTTTCAGATTGGCCACCTGATCTCTGGACTTGACCATGAAAACTAATTTTTTAAAAAATCCTGAGCTGGAGGAATGCAGTATTTCATGATCTGTGATCACTTCTTTTCCAATTCATTTCTATAGGAGCCAGGGCTTTTTGGAGCCAGGACTAGCGGACGTAGTGATACTGCAGGTTTTTGACACTTCCGGGTTGGCTTCATTTTTCAGGGCCGGTTGCTACGTCCATCTTTTATACAGTCTATGGGTTGAACACAAAGAAGATAACATAGGCTACTTAAAACATTTAAAAAAAACCTAACTGTCCTATTTCCTACATTCTCATAGAACTACAGTTAAGTCCATTAACTGCGACTTGTCGATGGTTTGCTCCTCTCAGAGCTGACGTTGCAGTCAAATAAAGTCAGCTCCTACCCCGCAGTAGAAAACTGCCTCATAAGACCAGCTCAAATATATTAAAGTCAACAGTTTAATCGTCATTTCATTAGGTCTGGTTGAGTTTTACAAACCATAGTATTAGTAGATAGAAATAAAAGAATCTAAGCTATCGAAATCTTCTTAACAGGAGAGTATAGAGTCCATTTGAAAGTAAATCACTGGAGTTCTTTGATGAGAGAATTCGCGAAAGAGTGCAAACATTCAAGAAAAGGGGGATAATCATATTACATAATGCCAAATAATGTATTTCAAGTGGCCCTAATCCTCCTCTGTAGGACAGGGATTTGTCGCATAATTAATCCTAAAAGCACAGACACAGCTGTAATAATTGTCTCTTTTTATTCCATATAAAGATGAGGTGGAAAATTATGACACAAATTCAAAGATATTCACTCGACTGGTCCCTTCTGTGGAGCTGTGATGCTCCATGAAGTTATCTGGACCGAGGCCTCCACTGGAGTCCGGCTTGCTTCCACATTTCCTGCCGTTCGCTGCCCGTTCTTTGTCTCGGTCGTCACTGCGAAGCCTAACGAGAGCGTTTTGGCTCTCACCCTTTGCCTCTGCTACTCTGTCATTTGTGACTGCACCAGCTTGTGTTTTGTCGCCGTCTGCCATTTGTCTGTGGTGATGCTGACATGAAGCAGCCCACGCTGTCTTGTCAGCGAGTCCTGCTCCTCGTCACGTAGTAGCTGACAGACAATACTGCCAAAGTTACGTTCTTCTGCTAGATTTATAATTAGGATTCAATTATGAAATGTGTTTCAACTTGTTTGTGTCATGTTGCAGCGGCTTGTGCATCACACCCTGCAAAATTCACCACGCTGGTGCCTTTTATCAGGACTCGGGCATTAAAAATTCACCCACAGGAATTTATTACGACATGGGAGTGGATGCAGTGAATAAATGGAGAACAGAACCGCAGCATCTTAGTTGGTCTAATCGCTGTGAAGATTCCTCACCTACCACAAACCTTATCTCTTTTGTTGCCTGGCAACAAGCTGAAATCCAAGGGCTTCCATGATCTGATCTGTTGAAAACTGTCCCCTTCCTCCGCCGCCGTCGCCATCCAACCGCGATGGACAAACGTCTGCATTTTTTATATTGCAGTCAATTTTTAACCGCCTATCAAGTCCCTCTGCCAAGCATTGTCATCTTTAGTCGGCTTTTCAAGCCAGCCTCTGATTTGTGGTCATGATTCACTGTCACAAAGAAGAATAACTTGATATTGACTGCCGGGACAGACGGGGCTGATGAGAAAAGGCATAATGGGGTTTCACTTCAGAGTCTCTCGCCTTTCAAACACAAGTTTCATTGTGTGTTTACGTATTGATGATACATTGCTTGTTCTCGGCGCCTTTTATTTTCTTGTCACTCCCAATACTGCGGCCCGTCATTGACTCGGCGGCTTTACTCCGTCGGCCGGCCGCCCACCCCTCCACCCTTCTCCTTTCAGCGCATTATTGTTCAGCTTTCAAGTCAGGCTCAAGCGCAGCCGGTTCTGTTGTTACATTCGTGCGTGTCGTGCATCAAAGACGAGCACCAAGACACCCACTTGCCTGCCAGTTAGACGATATTAACCAATTAAAACATTTAGCTGAAGTAAAGCGAAAGAGTCACTTTAGCACAAAGAGCTAACGAAATTAGTCACGTCGGAGGCAAGGTCACTGAAGCACCTCCCACACTGTTGGCAGCTTGCAGCTACTCCAGGGAAAAACTTTCTTTTTTTTTTTTTTTGCAAATTTGAAGCTACGAGTCATTAGCGATGCTGATAGAAACACACTTTAATTAAGACTGCTGCATTTTGGACTTAGATGTCACATCTGAAGATTAATAAGTAATATCAGGGGTGTGGTGGTATGCAAATGGAACAGACTTGCCTCCGAGCTAAACTGGTGCACTTGGTGTATCGCCGAACGCAGCCAAATTAGTATGCTGGAGCAAGAGTGCTCAGTGCCCCCCTCCTAGGCTGAAGTGCTTGGCTCCACTTGTGGGCGAATTATTACCAGCCAGCTGCTTGCTAGATAACAAATAAGAACTGGAGCAGCAGAGGGTTGGAACATATGCAGGTGTTTGTGCCTTTCCTTGCCTGCTTTCACCCTTGCATAAAAATCTAATTCGCCTGGAAAGGAAAGGTCACAAGAATATTGTAAGGTCACCGTGGCTCTGAGCCTCACTCATCTTTTTGTTGGTTTCTTGTCTTGTTTATCAGGAATATTCACTGCAAGTTGCCCCGGACAGCCGGGTCAGCCAAATTAAGTTCAACAAATGCAATGCTTTTAAAACTTTGCGAAACTTTGAGTGCAACCTGAACATTTCTATCACGTTTTTCCTTAAAGACCCATCTGATAGGAATCAAGTTTTTCACCTTGTTAACATGTTCATCTGGCGTGTTTTTTAATATGCCAGACAGCAGAACCCGGTCTCTTCACAATGACGCTCCTCTACAACTAAACTGCGTTCTCAATTACATCTTAATGGAAACACATTTTCTACCAGATTAAGTTTGTTTGTCACATATTACAATAACATCTTAAATCAACATCCATTTGCTTTTTGTTTTTTTTTAAACGGCATCACTGTTGCTCATTTTCAGTCAACCAATCCTATGGGGCAGGACTTGTTACCATGGTAACTCAAAAAAATGGAGGGCGAAACTTCACACATGCTGTGAAAAGATTTGAACCAAAACCATAATGTTTGCCAAAAACTATTCATCATTGTAAAAATGTCAACCGAATGCCATCCTAAACCGTTTTCTTTACAAGTGGATGGAAACTTCACCACAGCCTTAACAACAATGCTGTCAGTATTTACCGTCCTGTTTTATGGAATATGTGAATGATGCATTACTGCCACTAAAACAGGACCAATGTTACATGGTGGAAAAATGAAATGAGGAGGTTATGCTGCCACATGTGAAGCCAGTTTGGTAAAATACTTGGCTCCAGTATGCGTGTTTTTTTTTTTGTATGTTATACAGCTAACATGTGCTGGACTAGCTAAATGGACTGTCAACACAGTCAAACAGCTGAATAGCCTGCTAGCTAATTAATGTAATATTAACCTCCTGGTGCAAACAGTTCACTTTTATTCATAAACACCACAAAAGTTACAATTTTTCAGCGAACTCGAGAAAAGTTTCGCAAACACATCGGAGATCCCAGAGGCCCTCAAATGGACTCCTGGTTAAATCTTATATGTGCACAGAGGTCTGTGGAAATCATAGACTGTATAAAAGATGGACGTAGCAACCGGCCCCGAAAAATGAAGCCAACCCGGAAGTGTCAAAAACCTGCAGTATCACTACGTCCACTAGCTGCTGGCTCCACAAAGCCCTGGCTCCCATAGAAATGAATGGAAAAGAAGTGATCACAGATCATGAAATACTGCATTCCTACAGCTCAGGATTCTTTTCTTATTAGTTTTCATGGTCAAGTCCAGAGATCAGGTGGCCAATCTGAAAATAAATCAATACTGAATTTTTAAAAAATCGTCAACATTTTGCGGGGCAAGGGGCGTGACTGGCTTGATTGACAGTCGGCAGCGACCATACAGACGAAGCGAGCAAAAGGCGGTAAATGTGGGCGGGGCAGAGAGGACCCGCCTCTCAATCCGTCTGACCAATCGCTGCTCCTATGGCTCCGCCCCCCTCCGACGATTTTTGCGTCACTGGCTCCAAAAATCCAAGATGTCAACCAGGAAGTAGCAAAACCCTGGCTTCATTTTCTCAGTGCAGAAACCAACGGGTGACGTCACGGTAGCTACGTCCATCTTTTATACAGTCTATGGTGGAAATGAGTATTTAGAATATTGGTGGAGAACACTGGTTCTGATGGGTGAAAACTCTACTACAGACTTTGGCTGTATGTCAGAATGCCTTTACTTTAATGTCCCAGATAAGAAATATCTTAACTTCAAAACTAAATTCCATGCTTTCCATAATGTAAATGAGAATGCAGTTCAGTTGTATAGAGGGTAAGTTTGTGGAGACGGGGTTGCGTCGTTAAAGAGTCCGTTGAAGCTGCAGCGTACCAATGACAATCTCAAAGAAACGCTTCAGACTTTCATACGTAGCAACCCTAAAGAAGCAAACCTGTCAGCTTGCAGGATTTTCTGCATCATCCTTCTTCAGATTTAATTTCCGGTTCAAACACATGGCAGAGTTGCTCCACTGTTACACTTGCCATCGTGCAGTGCAGAGCAGTTTTACAGTGTTGGAGCAGATTCGTAGGTGAGCTGGTGTGCTAGAGCAGAGGAAGGAGCACAGTAGGGGCTTCGTAGATAAACATATTCTAGCAACAGCTGCAGCGTGGAGTTACATCTCGACCATTTTCAGGTAGAACGGGATCGTTTTCATGTAAGAAAACTTCTAATTATGTAACTTTGATGCACAGAGATGAGTTTTAAGAGGTTTAGGATGCTGTGTTCCAAGATGTCTTCCCTTTAATTCCAAAGTAAGCTGTTCACTGGAGACATACTGGGCATGCTGGAGCTTTTGCATTTTGGAGCTAGCAGAGCACTGGGAGTCCTTCCTTGGCTGCTCTGCTTGAAAGCATACATGTACATTAGTGGCAGAGCCAGCTGACCTCCCGGTAGCTCCCTGCATGCTTTAAATAATTCACTGGTACGCCTCTTTGAAACTCTGAGTCAAATTTTATTGGACTAAATGACTAAAAGCGCTTTTTTTTTTTTTTTACAACCAGTTCTTTTTTGCAGTGATTGTGTTTGCAAAGAAGTCAGAGCTGTTCTCTAAAACTTGTGTTAGTTTCCGTTCTTGTTAGCCGGCTGCATGGATGCAGATTTTAAGTAGGGAACAGGTAGATGTGCTTCCTGCAATGCTCATCCCCTGATTAAAAAACACAACCGTCACTGCTCCGAGTAGATCACACATGGAAAACTGTCATATTGGTGCAAAAACTATGCATTCATACATGCAGGGCCGGCCCTGACCAATCTGGTGCCCTTGGCAAGATTGTAGTTAGCGCCCCCTAGCATCACAGTGAATTTCACTCCTA
>NW_007577905.1:494169-496879 GCF_000690725.1 Stegastes partitus
CGTCTTTGCTGCTAAAGGTAGAGAAACTGCATCGGCGCTTGTTGACACATACTTGCCTGAATACACGTCAGTTAGCCGGGTAAGCTTGTGGCGCCCCCCGTGGATGTCGGCGCCCTTAGCATTTGCCTATACTGCCTAAGCCTAGGACCGGCTCTGCATACATGCCATACATATAGAATAACCCTGTGCAATATTGTTTTTTCTGCATTCAGAGGAACCTGTTGCAATATCTGAATTTGTACATGTGGAGGAATCAGCATGATACCAACAGCAGTTATCTTTACTTGTTTATTTTTTTTTATTTTCTATTTATGTCCTACCTTTTTACACTGACCCCTTTGCTGCTGCACTACAAAAGCTGTGGGATTAATAAAGGCTTATCTTATCTTAAGGACTTTTACCATTTGTTCAGGGATGCAACAATGCCTCCGAAAAGACAGAAACGGGTCTTTTCTTTCTTCAGCTTATGTGTGAAATGTTCTGAATGTGCAGAGTTTTGAATATGAAATCTTGCTGATGCTCATATCTGTTATTAAAGTCCAGCAGATTATGAATAATTAAGTTGGTGTCGATGTGAGAAGGTGCCACGTGTGCTTTTAAAGAGTTTACTAACCCAAAACAAAAGCCACAGAAGAAGACAGAAAAGTAAATCATGTCTACGTGTGTGTGTTATCTCGATAATAGGAGATTAAATGTTTGAAAATGAGATGAGCCTTATTGTATTATGTTTCGTTATATTTTCATTTTAATTAATGAGAACATTTCCACCATAAATCGGTGCAAAAACGAACAAATTGTTGCAGAAAAAAATCACCAGAAGTGTTTGATGCCCAGCCTTCTCTCTAATGGTCCTCCCTGATGTTCTCATGAAATCTACCCTCGTGGCTCGCTGTCCTGTGTTTTTGTTTTCTTGCATTTTAATTTCACATTACTGCACTTCTTGGCTCTCCACTGCTACCAGCTGTGAGTGAGTGGAACAATATGAAACCGTTGTTCCCTGGATGTCAGAAATGTGTCCTGCGCATCGCTCCTGTGCAATAACATACACTTCCCCGGCCACTTTAAGGTAAATCAATAAAGTCTGATGAGATCCACGACAACACCACAGTGACACACATTGGTAGTTTTCTAATTATACTTTGCTTGAAATCATTCACTCTGACAGCAGAATATTGGAAAGGATAATACAATTTTCATATCATCGTGATACACTGAAAGCATAAGCAGCAGCGGTATTGAATTATTTTCTAACCTATATGCATTTTTTTTTCCTCCTGGATATTGTCTTTTTGATTTGATGTCTGCTTATCTTGGAGTCGCAGTCATATTGAGATTCCTGTTGACTGCTGAGGTTCAACAACATCCCTGCGAGCTGAGGCACGACTTTCATTTCATTTTAAAGCACATAGCACTCTGTAATATTCCTTTTGAAAACCCAGTTGATTCCAGCAACAAAGGAGAATGCACGCCGCCGCCTTGACTCTCCACTCCAGCTCGCTATAACGAGCATCGCGGCGGCCTGCTCTCTGACCCGCTTTCTTCAGCCTCCTTCACTCGCAAGAAGGCCAAGTGTTGAAATGATTGAGAAGCGCGGCGCCGCTCCACCTCGGCTGATTTTTACCGGCAAAGTCACCCTCGACGGTTGCCTCCGCTGTGGCATCTTTTAATTTTCCAACCCGGCGTTAATTCGAAAGGTAATTACGCGTGCAGCGCGAGAAAAACAAGCAAACAATATTTGAGAAAAGGTTATGGTTGGAAGCTAAACTGCCATAATTATGTCATTAATCTGGCCAGACGTGGCACGTTTCTCCCATAATGCTCCAGTTAGGTGTCATTTAAGGGAGCCTGCTGCTTCGAAGCGCTCTGATTTGGATGATTTACAGCGTGTGCATGCATCCTTGTGAGGGATCGTTTTCATGACAGACGAGGGCTTTTTGGCCATAACTCATTGGCTTTGATGGTATTTTTATGCCTCCGACAAAGACGGGAGATTAATGTGGGGGCTTTGGCATTTGTGGTTTATGCACATTTTTGTTTTTTGGTCAGCGTATATCATTATTCCAACGCGCCGGTGATGCCCTGTATTTATGCCTCCTGCTCTCTCTGCTTTGTAGGCGTTTGGCATCGGCAATTAAGTGGGGCCAGAGTTGCTTCCACCTCCTGTAGGAGGAGGAGGAGGAGGAGCAGCTGAAAAACAGTCACAACCTCCCTGTTTTCTCCCTGATTCAGACAGCGTGAGGCAACAGCTCATATCAGCTCAGTTTCATTTGTTCCTGCAGCGTCTCCCTCTGGGTCACTTTATCAGCTGAAATGAAAGGTGTGCGTTTTGTATAATGCATACTTTTGTTTTTCTCTAAAGTAAAACACAGTCTAGAATAAAGGTCTTGCCGACGCCGCTGCTTACTTCAAGTTGCACTAATCCAGATGTTATTATGATAATGGTAGGAATGACTATTGGGTTTTTTCCATCTCAGAAACTATTGGTCAAGATTCCAGAGTTCTATCACATGCTTCATACAGTGAAATGCAAAGTGACTGTTTCTGGAGGCTGTGCAATAAAAAATAAGACATTATAAAGGACAAACACTTTTTTAAAAAGCAATTAGAAAATCTAAATGAAACAGCGTTCTGGAGTGGCACAACTTTTCATTTGCTCTGTCACTTATGCAACAAAAAATAACTTTCTTTTCACTTTTGTGACCCAGTATTT
>NW_007577905.1:499639-502508 GCF_000690725.1 Stegastes partitus
ATCATGTGGATGAATTTCTCTGGAGGCTGGTGAAGTTGCATGATTCCCTAAATGTTTGTCTTGGAGAAAAGCAAGTAATATTTGCAGTTTATCTAAAATTTTATCCTCACTTTTCAGAAATTCCAGCAGATCCCTGCTACATACATCCACTGCTTCATCCTTATATGCTGCTAAAAGCTAAGATTTGTGTTCGGGAGCCAGTTTTGTTCGGTGGGTTTGAACTGAGGCCCTGCAGGAAAAAAGAACCCAGCCAGCACAACCTTTCACTCATCGCTCTCCGGCCTCCCCTCTGCTGAGTGAGGCACCGCGGCAAGGTTACAATATCCTATATGGCCCAGAGGTTCTCAGACTTATTACACAAACATCCACATCATGCATAATGCATTCACATACCGCGACATGACACTGGGTTTGTTTGTCTGTTTCTCTTCTTCATGCATTTCAGCTGTTCTTTTATGTACTAAAAAATGTCCTAGCAAATGATCTTCAGACTTGTGCAAATCCCACTCCACATCCTCCACACGAGCACGCTTTACTTCGTCCTTCAGCCTGTCACTTTCAAAATCTAACCTTCAGGTCCACAGCGCTTACACAGTGCTGTGCTGTGGTCCTATACCAGCGCGGCTACAAATCGACGCTTTCCACGAACGAGATTTAAAAAAATCTCAAGTTTATTTGCTTCATAAAAGCCAGTTTGTGCAAATCGGAGCATTAAAAACACACATTTAAACATCAGAGCGAAGACGATCAGTTAGCGCCTCTTTGATATAACGTGAATAATTGCTCCTGTTTTATGTCATCAGACTCGCTCCTTGTTTAAATGAAGGTGTGGGCGTTGATGCATTTTTTATTTTATTTTTTTCAAAAGAATCACCCCATCCTCTCCAAGGGTGAGATGTTTATTTTAAGGAATCACTGCTCTTATTCCACCCTCCTCCGTCAGCCGGCGCTCATTCGTTTGATTCGTGTCAAACAGATGTGTTACTACACCTCAGCAAACATCAAACAGGCAAAAAAAACAAACAGGCAGATAGATGAATATTTAATGTGAAACATCTGACAATGACAGATACTCTTGATGCTTTCATTTTGTATTCTCTCACGCAGCAGACTCTTTTGATGCTGCATGAACCAGAGGCAACCTTTTGCAGGGGAAGAAAAAAAAAAAACGTGCAAAAAAAGTTTTCTCTGACAAATCTGCCTGGTTAGAATCTCAGGTGTTGGCTGACAATAAACACACACGGAGCTTGACGTTCACGAAGGTAACATTAAGTGCTTTCTGATCTGCAGCTGTTGCGCGCCGCTTTGATCTCGCACAGAGGATTCGATGGCGACGCCGCCTTCGTTCCACAAGTGTTAGATTGTGAACAAAAAAAAAAGAAAAGGTACAGTACGCTGTGCACATTGTGTTGTTGACGAGTGTAATGTGGTTGGACGTGATTAAATGGCAAAGCAAGGAATGAATTATGCTTTCAAACTATGAGTTCTTTGTGAGTTGGGATTGGAGTTTCCACACTTGTAGACTGCAGTGAATGAACTATACGTGAACCAGTGGAGGTTTACTCTGCAAGCCAAAGGTTGGTGGTGGTCTACAGATACCTGAAGGTCCATTACTTAAACTGGTTCAAATATAATTTCATGTTCCTCGCCTCTTTTTGAACACCCGTACTTTGTTAAAAATTTAAAAAAACATGCTTCTACTTGTGCACTGTTGCCTCACAGCNGTGTCAAACAAACTTCAGATTTTCCTAAACCTAACCGAACAATGTCTTACACTAAAACTCAATTCCAACATAAACGATCCCATTGTAAGGTTCATAAATGAAGAACGATTTATGCTGAGTGGACGTTGAACAGTGAAGTGGAATATTGCAAGAAAATATGTAAATTCATATGTTCAAGTTAATTTGTTCAAATATTCATAGTGCTTACCTGAGCAACAGTTTACATTTATGTTTGCAGAATTATTATTTACACATTTTAACATTTTCATTTGTGTGTGTACAAGCAGCTCAGTTAATCGGTGAATCTGCTGTTTTATAACACACTTGCATTTGCCTAGTTTGGTTCTGCCTCCTGCTGATTGGTTCGTTCGGTCAGGTGACAGGGTGTGTCAGGAAGTTGTTGTGGACGCTGGCATGTGAAGAGTAAAGATGGCTGTTTGGAGTAAGAAATCCGTCTGCATCCTGCTGTCTCATTATTAACTAGAGTGATCCATTAACCATCAACGAAGCCTCACGTTACACCGTGTTGGCTGTGAAGCTCAGTCACTCAAGTAAAAGTCCTACTGCTGAACTTTACTGAAATCTTCCAAACAGAGACTTTGCAGCTTCATTTAACTGGAATCCTTCACCGCTTCTTCACAGTCTTACCTTTTGGTGAGAAGATCAAATTTTGTCATTTTGCTGTACATACACAGAGCGTTTCTTCAGGATCTAATAAGTTAACGTATAAGAATGTGTGTTTCAAAATAACATGATGCTAAAAATGTAAAGGAGAAGCTTCTTGCCAGCCAATCACACAGTCATCAGATCACAAGGCCATTTTTTTGTCCAATCATTTGCTTTTCCATCTACTTCTACCTGATTAAGCATTCATTCACTCCTCCTTCATCACATCGCTGCTACAAAACCGTCTACAGATCTGCAAATCATCTCCCTCAACTCCATCAGCTTCTCCTTTAAAGGTTCCACATCATACCTCCATCCATCCATTATCTATACACCGCTTAATCCTCACTAGGGTCATGGGGGGCTGGAGTCTATCCCCAGCTCAGGGTGAAGCCAGGGGACACCCTGGACAGGTCACCAGTCTATCACAGGGCCACACTTAGAGACAGACAACCAAGCACACTCACATTCACACCTAC